>NW_024870743.1:0-245000 GCF_019054845.1 Dipodomys spectabilis | reverse complement strand
GCCTATTCTTTGTCTCTGGGTGGGAAGGGGACTCCCCCGGCTGTTTTCTCTGGAAAGTTCTCTTTGTCAGTGTGTGCTGGGAGAGCGGTGCTGTTCCTCCGGCTTCAAGGCAATGAGGATGGGAGGGAGGCCGAGGTGGGGCTGGGGGCGGCACTGGAGGAGGAGGCGGCATCTAGCAGATGCAGGGCTGCAGAGAGGCCGGGCAGCAGGCCCACGCTGAGCAGGCACGGGCGCCCCGTGCCCCACGGTGGCTTCTGCGCTCAGTGTCGCTGGCTCATTTCCTGCAGGGGGGGCTGTGGTCACGGGGACTACAGCTTCACAGGGGGTCCAGGCACAGCCATCAATGCCCTTGCCTGACAATGATGTTCTTACTATCTTTAAGTAGTTGTACAAAGGAGGCACCATGTAATAAAGCGGTTTGTGAATGCCCTGCATTCTGAACTGACCAGCGTCTCCACCCTCCCTCCCGTCCCTTCCCCTGGTGACTTGTGTGGTGCGGGTTACCAGGTGCGGTTGAGGCTGTTGGTGGGGAAAGCAATACCATGTGTGAGGTCAGACCCGGCCCCTCAGCACTGGACGCTGCGTGCGGCTGGCTTCTCAGTGTGCGGTGGAGTTGGTGGCTGGGGCCTGCAGCAGCCCTGCACACAGGATGGACGCTGCATCCTGCTGGTGGACAGCTCCGACCAGGGCATGCAGCAGGACCTGCTGGGGGCTCTGTAGAACATTCCAGAGAGCCTGCAGCCTTGGTTGAGTTTTGGTCTCGTAAACAAAGAATCCAAGAGAAAAACAAAGAGTGTGAATTTAATTTCCCACCTTGTTCCCTCCCCCCATGATGTTAAAAGAACAATTGGTCTAAACTTCAGTGCCTTTCCCCCTTCTTAGCGTTTACACCTTTGCATCTACCCCCTTTGTCTTTCTCGTATGGGTTATGCTCTTCTTTGTCTTTTTTTTTTTTTTTTGGTTGGTGTGGGGCTTGAACTCTGGGCCTGGGCATTATCTCTCAGCTCTTCAGCTCAAGGCGAGTGCTCTACCACTTGAGCCACAGCACTACTTCCAGTTCTCTATTGGTTTATTGGAGATAAGAGTCTCACGGACTTTCCTGCCCTGGCTTTGAACCATGATCTTCAGATCTCAGCCTCCTGAGTAGCTAGGATGACAGGCGTGAGCTACCGGCGCCCGACATCTTCTTTGTCTTTTAAAGAGACTTTTATATCATGTGTTCCCTGGTGGCAGTAGAGTTTGAACTAGGAGCTTGTGTGTATTAGGCTGGCGCGTTATCCCTGAGCCGTGCCGTTAGGCCTGTTCGGGCTGGTGTTTGTAGGAGAGGTCACCCTGCCTGCCTGGACGGTGGCTCCCCCACCCTAGGTTTCGGCGGCTGCTGGAGTGACGGGTGTCTGCTGCTGCGTGCCCGTCTCTCTGCACGGGAATGTGGTGGACTTTCCGTCTGGGGCTGCTCTGGAGCTGTGATCCTCCTGTTCCCGGCTTCCTGTGTAGCTCAGACACACGCACAGGCTACAGCTCCAGAGGTGTCTCGTGACCCTCCGCTTTGGCTGTCCTTGAGCCTTGAGCCTTCTTCTCAGCCTCCCAAGTTGCTAAAATTACAGTGTGAGTCACTGACACCTCGTTTCTATAAAGTTCTTTTAAAAAGTACTTTATATGAAAGTTTACACACAGTATGTATAAATGATTTTGTACCATTTGAAATTTAATAACAGATTAATATCTGAAATTGATTGCCAACCACCTCATCTCCCCTTGACTGAACCCTAATCAAATTTTTACTTCTTTTTCTGCCTAAGAAGTTTCACAAAGGGCAATTACAACTGGAATCTTAACTTCAGACAAAGAGAGTGTCATAAATATTTTGGAATTCTTTGCTTAATTTATAATGCTATCAAATAATTTGCCCCATGTATTATATTGCATCATTTGAATTTTAAAAGCTTAAAAAACCATATAATTAAATATACTCCCTTATTCTTATGCAGCATCGTTATCTAATACAACTGTGTTAAAGTTTATGAGGCATTAACTATTTCCTATTAGAAAAATATTCATCCTGTATTTTTTTTTTTTTGGTGCCAGTCCTGAAGCTTGAACTCAGGGGCTGGGCACTGTTCCTGAGCTTTTCTGCTCAAGGCTAGTGCTCTACCACTTGAGCCACAGCTCCAAATCCACCTTTTTAATGGATAATTGGAAATGGGAGTCTCATGCCTGGGCTGGTTTTGGACAGTGATGCTAGGTCTCAGCCTCTTGAGTAGCTAGGATCACAGGTGTGAGCCACCACTGCCTGGCTAGAATTATTTTCTTTAAAACTTTGTTTCCCTTTCTATAGCTATTATAAAGGTGATGTACAGAGGGGTTACAGTTATGTAAGTCGGGTAATGAGGACGTTTCTTTTTGGACAGTGTCACCCCTTCCCCCGCTCTCTCCCAGCTTTTCCCTCCTGTCCCCACCCACAAGTTCAGAATTATTTTTTAAAAGTAAATAATGACCTCTCCTCGGTGCCCTTCCTAAACCCTTCTCACTATACTTCTCTTACGCTTCCAACAAAACCCAAAACAAATCCCCGGCGTGGGTTTTATGTTAAAATTCACCGATGGTTCAGGTTTGATTTGGGATTCGAGTGGCTGGTGCGGTGAGAATCAAGGGGACTGGCCCGTGTGGCCATGTGGCCAGGCCCTCAGCAGGCGGGGACCCCACCCGCCCCATCACCACCCAGACACCACGCACCCCAGGCTTCCACGCAGACACCAGCGGTCCTTCCTGGCCGCGGGGTGGTTGGAGAGCCGACGCTCACCCCAGGGCTGGAGCCCTGAGCCTGTGGTCCTGGCCGAGGCCAGGAAGGAGACCCTGCTCAGTAGAGAGCTGGTGATCCTCAGTGGCCCATGGCTTTTGACACATCACCCAGAGACCGCGTCCATGCTCACTGGTGGCCTTCACGCTCCCTGGTGGCCTTCACGCTCACTGGTGGTCTTCACACTCACTGGGGCCTTCACGCTCACTGGTCATCTTCACGCTTACTGGGGCCTTCACGCTCACTGGTCATCTTCACGCTTACTGGGGGCTTCACACTCACTGGTGATTTTCACACTCACTGGTGGCCTTCATGCTCACTGGTGGCCTTCACACTCACTGGGGCCTTCACGCTCACTGGTGGTCTTCACACTCACTGGTGACCTTCACACTCACTGGGGCCTTCACACTCACTGGTGATTTTCACACTCACTGGGGCCTTCACACTCACTGGTGGTCTTCACACTCACTGGGGCCTTCACACTCACTGGTGGTCTTCACACTCACTGGTGGCTTTCACGCTCACCAGTGGCCTTCACGCTCACTGGTCATCTTCACGCTCATGGGTGATTTTCACACTCACTGGTGGTCTTCACGCTCACTGGTGGCCTTGACCCTCACGGGTGACTTTCACGTTCACTGGTGATCTTCATGCTCATGGGTGATTTTCACGCTCACTGGTGATCTTCAGGCTCACGGGTGGTCTTCACGCTCACTGGTGGTCTTCACGCTCACGGGTGATTTTCACACTCACTGGTGGTCTTCACGCGCACTGGTGGTCTTCACACTCACTGGTGATCTTCACGCTCACGGGTGATTTTCACACTCACTGGTGATCTTCACGCTCACTGGTGGTCTTCACGCTCACAGGTGGTCTTCACGCTCACTGGTGGTCTTCACGCTCACTGGTGGTCTTCAGGCTCACGGGTGGTCTTCACACTCACTGGTGGTCTTCACGCTCATGGGTGGTCTTCACGCGCACTGGTGGTCTTCACGCTCACGGGTGATTTTCACGCTCACTGGTGGTCTTCAGGCTCACGGGTGATCTTCACGCTCACTGGTGGTCTTCACGCTCACTGGTGGTCTTCACGCTCACTGGTGGTCTTCACGCTCACTGGTGATTTTCACACTCACTGGTGGTCTTCACGCTCACTGGTGGTCTTCACGCTCACTGGTGGCCTTCACGCTCACGGGTGGTCTTCACCCTCATGGGTCATTTTCACGCTCACTGGTGATTTTCACGCTCACTGGTGATCTTCAGGCTCACGGGTGATCTTCACACTCACGGGTGGTCTTCACACTCACTGGTGGTCTTCACGCTCACTGGTGATCTTCAGGCTCACGGGTGATCTTCACGCTCACTGGTGGTCTTCACGCTCACTGGTGGTCTTCACGCTCACTGGTGATTTTCACGCTCACTGGTGATCTTCACGCTCACTGGTGGTCTTCACGCTCACTGGTGGTCTTCACGCTCATGGGTGATTTTCACACTCACTGGTGGTCTTCACGCTCATGGGTGATTTTCACACTCACTGGTGGTCTTCACGCTCATGGGTGGCCTTCACACACACTGGTGGTCTTCGTGTGTCCACCCTTTCCTGTCTCATAGACATTTGACCCCTGGGTGGAACCCATTGCCTCACAGGTCTGAACAGACTGTTTATAAACACAGACGGGAGCTGGCGTGATCCAGGACCAGGCGCCACAGCAGGCTGTGAAGTTCTGGAGGGAGAGCTGTCTCTAGGAACAGGAAGTGAGGGAGGGTACTGCTAAGATGTCCAGAGATGAGCCTCAGCCTCTCTTTGGAAGTTCCAGCTTCCTCCCCTCCCCGGGAGCAGGTGGCTGAGCTGGGAGGCATGTTTCTCGCCCAAGGCCACGTTCACCCAGCTGTCCACTGTGGGCCTGCAGCTGCACACCAGGCTGGAGGGAGTCCGGGTGGCTTATGCAAATGTGGTGTTATTTTAGTCTTTGCCAGGATGGCCTGGGGTTTGCATTCTCAGCCGGGGGGGGGGGGGGGGTGTGGGGGACGGGGGTGGGGGGTGGACGGAGGCCAGCACTGCTGATGCAGGATGTGTGAGTCCACCGTGTTGGGAGGGAGGGGCCCTTCCTGTGTGCCCCTCACCCACACTGGGGCCATGGCAGAGCCCGTGGGTCAGCTGGCAAGCGTAACTCTCCCTCTTTAATCTCTACAGCTCTATGGGGCCTTGGTAGCATTTACAAAACTGAACTATATTGTTAATCTAGTATGTGTTTCTGTCTTATGTTTTATTTATTTAGTGTTTGTTTTTGTGCTGGGCACCAGTGGCTCACACCTGTAATCCTAACTACTCAGGAGGCCAAGAGCTGAGTACCATAGTTCAAACCAGCCCAGACAGGAAAGTCTGTGAGACTTTCATCTCCAGTTACCCACTACACAGCTGAAAGTGGAGCGGTGGTTCAAATGGTAAAGCACTAGCCTTGAGCAAAAAGAGGGGCTGGGAAGGTGGCTCAGTGGTAGAGCGCTTGCCTTGCATGCCTGAGGCCCTGGGTTCGATTCCTCAGCACCACATAAGCAAAAAGAAAAAAGCCAGAAGTGGCGCTGTGGCTCAAGTGGTAGAGCGCTAGCCTTGAGCTGAAGAGCTGAGGGACAGCGCCCAGGCCCAGAGTTCAGGCCCCACGACCAGACCCAAAAAAAATAAATGCTGAGTTCAAGCCCCAGGACCAGCACAAGAACAAATCAGGAGGTGAAGAACAGTACTGGGGTTTGAACTCAGGGTCTTGTTCTACCCCTCGAGCCAAGGCCCCAGTCCTCTTTTGCGTTAGCTGCATTTGGATATGGTCTTATCATTTCAACTGGGGCTGGCCTTGAATTTCCATTCTCCTACCTATGTGAGGCTGGGATTATAGGTGCATGAACTTCTTAGCTCAGCTTTTGTTGAGATAAGGGTTCTTGCCAGCTCTTCATCTGTGCTGGCTCTAACTTCCATCTTGATCTCTGTTTCTGGAGTTGCTAGGATTATCAGCAGGAATCACCAAATTTGGCCTGTGCTTTCCTCTTCTGGGAATTCTCTTGGCTAAGTCTATGCCTAAGAGAAAATAATTCATCTACAGGCAATTACATTCTAATAAATTCTTGTACTCTGAGTAAAAAAAAAAGACTTTTCAAATCACATATTTTAAGTAGATAAGCAAAAAAGATGCACATAAATGTGCTTAATTAAGGAAATAAACATGTTTAATTAAGTTTATGCATGTGTTATAGTTGAGAAGAATATTTAGTAGGATGGAGAAACCCTGGCAGAAGTGTGGATCTTGGAACAGACGTGTCCTAACACCAATGTCAGGGGGTGTAGGGGTGATGTGCTGGCTTGGTGATCTGGGGGTGCAGGGACTAGGCAAATGTCAGGACAGGGATGTGGCCTTGGGGAGCAGCCTTGGGGCTCCCAGCTTCTTTCCGAAGTCCAGGGCCTGTGACTCTGTGCTGGCCGTTCCGAGCACTCTGCCCGCTGGATGTGCCCCGTTCACCTGCCTGTTTGACCTCCGGGTCCCTGGGCCCTGTCTAGGAGAAAGCCTTTCCAGGGTCCCTGGCTCCTGAACTCCAGGGAGCACAGTCGCTGGGGATGTGACTGAAACACCCGGCAGGGGCTATTTTTGGGTAAGTAATCACCCCGCAGGGCCAGTGCTGGCCACGCTGTTGGGCTGGGCCTGCACCCAGCACTCTGTGAGGGGATGGCCGTGTGCCGAGGCCGCGGACAGTGCAGGCCAAGGTGCGGCAGTCAGCCTCACACAGGGCCGTGCTGTCAGCGGTGGAAACCCAAAGTTTGTACTTGGGCCTTGACGGTTCTGTCCATTTCTTCCTCTCCCTGGTCCCTTCCCGGCCTCTGGCATCTTCTCCATTGCTCGTCCTTCCCCACAGCCTCCCCGGTCCTCAGGGATCCCTGTGACCGGGCAGAGGGCAGCGACCCAGCCCCGTCTGCCCAGGCCCATAGGACACTCCTTCCTGGGTCTCAGCTCTGTCTTTGCCCTGTGGACTTTGGGCCTCGTGGTGGGTGCCGTCATGTCTGTAGGCATTGTAGTGGCGGTCCTTCCTTCCTGGGCGTGCCCCGTCGGCTCCCACCCCGGGGGGTCGTGGGCCAGGGCAGCAGTGTGGAAGGCTAGCGCTTTGTCCTTCCACTCAGAACTTCTTGGTGCCCCCTGCACAGCCCGGCACGGCCCGGCACAGCCTGACACAGCCCGGCACAGCCCGACACAGCCCGGCACAGCCCGGCACAGCCCGGCACAGCCTGGCACAGCCCGACACAGCCCGGCACAGCCCGGCACAGCCTGGCACAGGCCTGGGAGGAAGATACCCTTTTCCTGTGGGCTGAGGCCTGTGACCTTTGATCCTGCATTCAATCCCTTGTGATTCCAGATCAGAGTCACACCTGGGCACAGAGGAGCCGGCAGTGCCCGCCTCCCGTGGTCAGTCCCATTGGACACAGGAGCCGGCAGTGCCCGCCGCCCGTGGTCAGTCCCACTGGACACAGGAGCCGGCAGTGCCCACTGCCCGTGGTCAGTCCCACTGGACACAGGAGCCGGCAGTGCCCCTCCCCAGTCACCATCCGAGGGTCAGGTCCTCAGGTCAGCATGGCCCCTCCCACGTCACCATCCGAGGGTCAGCATGGCCCCTCCCACGTCACCATCCGAGGGTCAGCATGGCCCCTCCCACGTCAGCATCCGAGGGTCAGCACGGCCCCTCCCACGTCACCATCCGAGGGTCAGGTCCTCAGGTCAGCACGGCCCCTCCCACGTCACCGTCCGAGGGTCAGCACGGCCCCTCCCCCGTCAGCATCTGAGGGTCAGCATGGCCCCTCCCACGTCAGCATCTGAGGGTCAGGTCCTCGGGTCAGCATGGCCCCTCCCACGTCAGCATCCGAGGGTCAGCACGGCCCCTCCCCCGTCAGCATCCGAGGGTCAGCACGGCCCCTCCCCCGTCAGCATCTGAGGGTCAGCACGGCCCCTCCCACGTCAGCATCCGAGGGTCAGCACGGCCCCTCCCCCGTCAGCATCTGAGGGTCAGCACGGCCCCTCCCCCGTCAGCATCTGAGGGTCAGCACGGCCCCTCCCACGTCAGCATCCGAGGGTCAGGTCCTCGGGTCAGCAGCCCCTCCCTGCTCGCCATTCTCTCCTGGGCTGGATGCCGCCAGCTCCATCCACATGAAACCTGACTTGTTTCTGACAACCGAGCCATCCCAGAGAGGCAATAACAGTTCCCTGTGCCTTGAAAAGGATTTCCATGCTCCCTAGGAGGGTGGAGATCTGATTTTCACGTGTGTGTGCCCCGGGCTGGGCCTGCCTGGGATTTCCCGCCAGGCCTCGCTGCAGTGAGCCTGCTGAGATGGGCGGGGCTCAGGGCGGGGCTCAGGGCAGCCGGGCCTGGGGGCCTTGGGGGCCTCACCGTGCCCACCGCTGCAGCCCGCAGGCTGGTCCGGGTTGCGCCGTCTGCACACACACTGGCTGCGGGCGTCCGGTGGAGTAGATTGTGTGACACGGTCTTTGGGCCATCAGAAGGGATCATGAGAAACCTGTGAATGCTCATGGCCTGCCGGGCAGCCCCTGTCCCCGTGAACGGGGGGGGGGGGGGGGGGCGGCGGGGGGGGGCGAGGCAGAGGGGGAGGGGTGGTCTGGTGCCCTGAAAGCTGTGCACTGGGCGTTTTCTGCCTTGGATCCCGTGAGCCCCCGTGGCTGCGGGGCAGCAGGTCCCCACTCGGCGGCAGGTCCCCGCTTGGCCGCAGCTGTCCCGCGTCCACCTTCGGCTCCTTGGCTTCGCGTTAGCGCTCAGAGACAGTGGTGCCGCCCTGTGCAGCTCTGGGCATAGCATGAGTTTCCTGTCTGCTGTGACAAATGGCCGGGCTCCAGCCAGCTCCAGAGGTCGAGCCAGACAGCCCACACCAGGGTGTTGCCTGGGCTGTGTGCTCGTGGGAGCTGGTGCCCTCAGGGCGATTCCATCTGCGGGTGCTGAGCTCAGTTCATCTGCCGGGTCCCTTTCCCTACCTGTGGCCACGCGTGTGCCCCACACGCACATGTTCCCCGCCCCCCCCATCCCTGGGCCGAGGCCCAGGTGTCCTGGAGCTCGTGATGCAGCCCGCTGTGGCTGGCTCTGGGCTCTGGGGTTGGGTATGGGGTGGTGGGTGGGCGGGTCGGAGGGTGTGACGCTTGCTCCGGGGTCTTTAGGCTTGGGCGGATTGCTGGTGTTCGTTTTTCCGTTTCTCTTGCTTTCTTGGGTCGCTGGCCGTGGCCAGCTGAGAGCGGCTTCCGGGAGGGGTGGGCAGCCAGGGGCGGGCTGGACCAAGCTCACATGACCAAGATGGTCGTGCGCGTGGGGTCATGAGGACCCGGCAGCGGTGGAAGTTAAGTCAGGAGCCTCAGCCTCTCCCGGCATGCCCGCCTGGCTGGGCCGCGGTGTTCCGAGCCTCTCCGAGGGCGGTACCTCCCTTCCTGGGTCCTTGTGTCCAGCAAACACCAAGGCCAGCTCGCGTGGTCTCCTCCCCATAGGAAGCCCTGATGAGGATGATTCTAAAACGTGATTTACAGCGGAAGTGCGTGTACATTGATGTGCGTGCGGGAGGCTAACTTAAGAACTACGATGCCGCTGGTCCTGCGTGCTCCGTGTTCCTGTCCCCCGGCCATCCTGAACTTTGGGCCCACAGTTCCTTTCTCTTTAGAAAGGGAAATAATCTCCAAATTTTGGTGGTTAATCTTGCTTGATTTCACTTATAAACCAAATGAATGTCATTGAAAGATTCCTCACTGGCTTGTCTTTTCCCCTTGCTTCCTCTTCCCTTTCCCCTTCCTCTTCCTTGCCTTATGGATTTAGCTTTTGAGAGCCACACACGCTGTGCAGTGCCGTGCCGCATTCTTGGCGTCCGTGTGTCTGTCGATCGCAAGTCCCACCCTCTCAGTCCAGTCTTCCGTCCAGGAACACGGGTTATTTCATACTATTCTTATTGCAAAAAGTGTTCTGTGGCCATTCCCCACTGCCATTCGGGGTTCTTAGGCCTTGGAGTGTCTGAAGGCCCTGTGCCAGGGGAGGGGGCAGGCGTCTTGGTGCAGAAGCAACGCGACTCGAAACAAGTGTCATCCAAATGGTTTTGTTTCTCCCGCAGAGTGGGTATGTGGGTCGAAGCCCCACTGGCAGAGGGGTGGGCACCGTGCCTGGCTCCGGGCGCCGGGGTCTCCAGCTCCTCACCTCCTGCGCTCTCAGAGAAGAGGGCGCCCCCTCTGCTGCCTGCTGACCCTCGGGGGTCCCCCTAGGAAGGCTGCTTCTGTCTGTGTGGCCCGAGGAGGTGAGCGGGCAGAATGACAAATTCTGAGCGGATCACGAGTTGTCCCACCCATCCCTGGCCAGGTGCTGGCAGCGGCCTGTCCCTCGGCCCGGTCTCCCAGGGAGAACACGCTGGGGGAGCCAGGGCCTGGCACAGGCTGGCGTTCAGAACAGCAACGAACGGGAATGGGGACGCGCAGGCCCTGTGCGCTCTCCACTGAGAACCAGCTGGCCGCGGCCGGCCCCCTCTGGCTGGGTTTGCCAGGTCTGCAGCTTGCACTGTGTTCCCGAATTGCTGATGAAGCCGATCGTCCCCCTCGCCCCCCGCACCCCTACTCTGGGGGTCACTTGGGGTTCTACTGTGCTAGGCCTGCTCAGGCCTTTTGCTCGGGGGTTGACTTTCTGGAGTCGGTGGCGTCTGGATGCTGGTCTCTTGGGTGTGTTGTAGAAACCTCTGCCACTGTACGGTCACCTCTTCATTCCCTCTATGGTCTTTTGTGAACAGAAGTTCTTCATTTGAATGTCGATGAATGTGTCTTTCCTTTCTCTGGGGTTTGTGTTTTTCAGGACTTCCCACCCCAAAGCAGGAATGTATCCCCTCCATTTTCTCTTAGAAGCCTTTAATCAATTAAAAAAATGTCTAAAGAGTGTAAAAATAGGTTTCTGATCTATCCTTTGTCTAAACACATAACAGATCGCTCACTCTATTTATAGAACAGTCCATGGTCTTCCATTGTTTGTGACAGCCCTTCCACGCAGGGCACCAGCCTGCCTCCCTGGGGGCTGCTGTGGGTCTGGGGGGGTGCGGGGGGTGGGGGTGCCCCCTCCAGCTCCCCCTCCAGTCCCATTCTCATGGCCTTGAGTGTACAAACCGTCTGCCGTCAGGAGGGCGGGCTGTCGCTTTTTCTCCTGCACCCTGCTTTCGTTCCTTTTTTGTGTATTCAAAATATTCTTGGCAATCTTGGCTCTTTCTCTGCATAATGTAATCTTTTCTGTATATAAATGTTAGGATTAGGCATCAAGTCTGTGAAAGATCGCTCAGGATTATCATAGGAATCCCAGTGAAATCACACATACATTCAGAAATGATTGCTACCTGTAATATTGGCTCTTTTCAGTATGGACATTCGACATATATCCATGTGCATTAATGCTTGGCTCTTCTTTAATGTCTTGCAATAAGACATTAATTATTTCAATAATTTTCTTCATAATGACTTTGACTTAAAACTTTTTTTCTAGGTATTTTCTTTCTATGTCCAAGTAGCACTGACACTAGAACCAGGGCTGTTCAAAACTAAGATGATATAATTTCATACTTTCTGGAGAATTTAAACTCTATAGACAGGTTACAGCAGTCACACAATGAGTATGAAAATGCTTCTCATGTAGACTCATTCTCTGCATGGTGACATCTTCTTTTTTTCTTTCCCTGTCATGGGACCTGAACTCTGGGCCTGGGCGCTGTCCCTCAGCTCTTCAGCTCACAGCTGGTGCTCTACCACTTGAGCCACAGCACCACTTCCACTTCTCAGGTGGTTAATTGGAGATAAGAGTCTCAAGGACTTTCCTTCCTGGGCTGGCTTTGAACTTTGATCCTCAGATCTTAGCCTCGTGGTGACATCTTTTCATACACATTTGTACTCTTTCTCTCTGTCTTTGTCTTTCTGTTTCTGTCTCTTTCTTACACACACACACACACACACACACACACAAATATACACATCTGTCTTTCTACCTGCTGTTTGAAAATCTATCTCAAGTTCTATGTTGATCTCTAGCTCCATCATCTGTCTCTGTCTTTATATCTCTGCATTCTTTGTTAGTAGACATGATGATGTTTCTGATTAGCTAAGAGTAAAAACATTTTTCTATATAAACATAATTTAATTGTCCCTCAGGAAGTTCAACATTGAGATAATAGTCCTTAGTATTATTCTAAAACACCACCCATGCTCAAATGTTACCAATTGTATATTGATATTGTTGATTGTATTCCACATACTTTATCTGATTTAAGATCTAACTGAAGATCACAAACTGCTTGTAAAGATCATGTGACCTCCACCTGTTTTATTGTTTCATTGTCTGTCTGTCTGTCTATCACCTATCTTCTGTCTAGCATAGGTCAATCCTCTTCACCCCTCCCCCAGTAACCTCTTCTTTCCCCATTGCCCACTTCTAGCAGCCCCAGAGTTCCCTTTTACATTTACTTCCCACATCATTGTCATCATTTTACATTTGGATTCCACAAATGAGAAAAATCATGCAATATTTATCTTTTTCAGCTTGTCTCATTCAAAGCAATGATCTCCACTTCCAACCATTTTTTTTTGCAAATGACCTGATTTCATTCTTCTTTGTAGCTGAGCAATACTTTATTGCTTACATAGAATATACCACATTTTCTTTATCCATTCATCAATTCCTGACATCACAGACAATTCGTTCTCATGATATTCTGCAGCCTGGCTGTTGTGGACAGTGAGCAGTGAACGTAGGTGTTCAGGTGTCCTTCTGGTGTATTGGTTCACTCTCCTTCGGATGTACCCCCCGTAGTGGTGTGGCAGGATCATAAAGGATATTTTAGTTCTTCTTGTTGTTGTTGTTGGTTGTGGGGCTTGAACTCAGGGCCTGGGTGCTGTCCTTGTGCTTTTTTGCTCAAAGCTCATGCTCTACCACTTTGAGGTAGAGCTCTCCTTCCGGTTTTCTGGTGGTTAATTGAATTAAGAGTCTCATGGACATTTCTGCCCAGTCTAGCTTTGAACTGCGATCCTCACTCAGATAGCCACTGGCACCTGGCTATTTGAGTTCTTGGAGGATGATCTCCATGCTGTTTTCTGTAGTGGTTGCACTAGTTGACTTTGTTACCAGAAATGTATGAGGATTCTTTGTCTTCCCTCCTTAACAGCATTTGGTGTCTTTTTCCTGATGATTGCATTTTTGACTGGGAAAGATGGAATTTCAGTGTCGTTTTGATTTGTATTTCTTTTTTAACTGAAGATGGTGAAAATTTCTTCATACTTTTATTTTTTGCTATTTCTGTTTCTTACTCAGACTATTTTGTTTGATTCATTTTCTCACTTATTAAGTGGAGTATTTGTATTTTGGGCATTTTGTGTATTGTACATGTCAATCCTTTATCCAGTGAATAGCTGGCAGATTTTCGTCATTTCTGTGGTTTATCTCTCGATTTTGGTCACTGTTTCCTTTGATGTGAGAAGCTTTGTAATTTGATGCAATCTCATTTGTCACTTTGCATTCTTACTTCCTAGGTAACTTGAATTCTCAGAAAAGAATTGCCCAGTCCTGTAACTGGCAATGTTTTCTTATGGTTCCGATAATAGTTTCCAAGTTTCCCATTGAACGTTAGGATCTTGGGTCTGTTTTGTAGGCTTCTGGTTCTGGGCTCCTGCATGAAGACAGCCTGTTTTCCCAGCACCGTTTTGCTCTCCAGTGCTTTTAGCTCCACAAAGCTGTAGCTGTATAGATTTGTTTCTATATAGATTTGTTTCTAGGTTCTCTATTCTGTTCCACTGGCCTTTCTGTCCATTTCTGTGGCAGTACCACGCTGTCTTCGTTACTATGACTCTAGTATAAGCTGGAGTTTGTTATTGTGATTCCTCAGTGATTTTTGTGTCTTGCTCTAGAGTAATTTTGCTATGGAGTGTGTTATGTTCTGAGATGAATTTTAGGCTTGAGTTTTGTATTTTTTTAAAAAATGCCAGTCCTGGGGCTTGAACTCTGGGCCTAAGCTCTGTCCCTGAGCTTCTTTTGCTCAAAGCTAGTGCTCTACCACTTGAGCCACAACACCATTTCTGGCTTTTTCTGAATAGTTTATTGGAGACAAGGGCCTCATGGACTTTACTGCCTGAGTTGGCTTTGAACTGTGATCCTCAGATCTCAGTCTCCTGAGTAGCTGGGATTACAAGTGTGAGCCACAGTACCTGGTGTGAGTTTTGTATTTCTGTGAAGAATGGCATTAGGATTATGAATCTGTAGGTTGTTTTTGTTTGTATAGTCATTTGGACAGCATTAATTCTGCCAATCCATAAACATGGGAGGTCTTTCTATCTTTTTTTTTTTTTTTCCAGGGCTGAGGACCGAACCCAGGGCCTTACATGTGCTGGGCAGGCGCCCTTCTGCTGGGCTAAACCCCCAGCCCCGCCTTTCTATCTTCTAGCAATATCTTCAATTTTTTTGGGGGGGGCCCAGTTGTGGGACCTGAACTCAGGGCCTGGGCACTGTCCCTCAGCTCTTCAGCTCAAGGCTAGTGCTTTACCACTTGAGCCACAGAGCCACTGCTGGCTTTTTTCTTTTTGCTTATGCGGTGCTGAGGAATTGAATTCAGGACCTCATGCGTGCAAGGCAAGCACTCTACCACTGAGCCACCTTCCCAGCCCTATCTTCAATTTTTTATGGTTTTATAGTTCTCATCTTTTACCTCCTAAGTTTGTTCCCAAATATTGTGAATAGGTTTTTTCCTGACTTCCTTTCCAGCCTGTTCACTGTTGTTATATATAAAAGCTACTGCTTTTTATGTTAACTGTATGTTTTGCAACATTGATGAAAGTGTCTGTTGAATTTATGAGGGTTTTTTGTGGAATATTTAAGGTCATATTATCTATAAATAAGGATAAATTGACCTCTTAGTTCTGTATTTGAATCCTTTTCATTTCTTTCTTGTGCCTTATTTCTTGGGTTAGGAATTCCAGTTCTATATAAAATAAGAGTGGAGATGAGACACCCTGGTCTTGTCCTGGCTTTAGAGGAAATAATTTCAGTCCTCCACCCCAAATTAAATAGCTTCAGATTATGATATGTCACCTTTATTATATTGAGGCACATTAAAAAAAATCTTCTTGTTCCTCCAGAGATTTCATCATGTTCTCTGGGTAGGATTCCTTAGGTACCTGCAGGACTGGTTTAACGGTCATGATTTCCTGTAGGTTTGTTTGTTGTGGGAGCATTTTATTTCTCCTCAATGGTGATGATAGTTTTGCTGGATATATTATTCTAGATTGGAAGTTATTGTCCTTTAGGGCCTGGATCATGTGTCATTTCACAATCTCCTTGGTTAAGACTTTCTGTTGAAAAATCTGTTATTCTGATAGATTTGCTTTAATACCTTACTTATCGCTTCTTTCTTGCTGCTTTTAGTATGTTTTCTTTGCACCGTGTATTTAGTGTTTTCACTGTAATAATGCAAGGTACTAAAGTTAGTGTTTGGGTTAGGAATAAATAATGCAATAACAATAAATAATATATACCCATTCTGGTTCATGTTCATTAAATATTGGTTGGGTGGACATCCTTGTGAATACAAATAAGAATGCATGAAGTGATCTGGAAAGCAGGGTAAAACCAGCTTCACAAAGGCTATTGGGAAAGGATGTGGTTGGAAGAGCATGGGGCAGAGGATCGAAGGGCTCTACCTTGCTGGTATACCTCCACGTTGCCACCTTCCTTCCTTGGTCTCCCATGTGGATGATAGATGCTGCAATACACTTTCCCACTACCAGTCTAGCTCAGAGACACTCTGAATCTACAAGTAGCCAATGTGGGAAAACATAAAATAAAAATATTGATGGCAATGCTGAGTAATATGTGTAAATTTAAAACTCATCTGGCAAGACAAATCAAATTGTAGAAACAATTCAAAATAATCTAATATCAGATTGAAATTTGTACAGGTTAAAAACCTACCTGTAGGCTGAGGTAAATGCAGAAGGGCATTCAGGTAGTAGAGATAAAAAGCACATTCTGCCACGAGCCGGTGGCTCACGACTGTAATCCTAGCCACTAGGAACCTGAGACCTGAGGATCACAGTTCAAAGCCAGCTCAGGAAGGAAAGTCTGTGAGACTCATATCTCCAATAACCACCAGGAAACCAGAAGTAGAGCTGTGGCTCAAGGGGTAGAGCTCTCCCCTTGAGTTGAAGAGCTCAGGGACAGTGCCCAGACCCTGAGTTCAAGCCCCACAACCACCACCATCACCAACAAAAGAGATCTTAGGTTAGAGGAAATATCTCTTCTAATCAGAAGCTTGTGAGTCCAAGGGATCTGGTGGGAAAGAGCTCAAATCATCCAGAATCAATCACTCAGGTGGCATGGGTATTCCAAGGGTTGGATTAAAATCATTTTATAACAAAAATTACCATACAATCCACTAATTTCACTAATAGACTAGATACATACGCATCTTTCTAGATATATAGATATTTATCTTCATTTAAATACACACACAGTGTCTCTTAGACCTGGCTTCCTCTCATTTTTCTCTTTCTTCATCCTGGCCACCATGAGGTGAAAGGTTTCTTGTCCATGTCCTTTGCCAGGATGCTTTGCCTGCCCACCTTCTAGAAACAACAGATCCCGCCAACGATAGACTTAAACCTCTGAAACTATGTTAATGTCTATAAAAACATATGTTAAAAAGTTTAAAAATTGCTTCTTTTATTTTTTCAGTTGTCATAGCAACAAAAAATAATCTAATCAACACAGTAGCCCTGCCCAGAAGGTAAGGCTCCATGTCGTTAGCTCCCAGAAGATAAGGCTCCGTGTCCGTTAGCTCCCAGAAGCAGTAGGTTGCATGAAAGAAAGGCCAGAGTCTTGATAAGACTTCTGAGGCTGGGATGTTCTCATGGGAAATGACTGTGTGGGATATGTTCTCAAAGAGGCTGAGGGTACTGGTATTATAAAGAAGTCTGCCAGGTAAACATCTAAGATGGTGAAGGCTCACCTGAGAGGAAGGGTGTAAGGATGCTAAGGTCCATCTCACTGGAGCTGGAAGGGGAAAGGTTACTAGAGGAGGGTGCAATGCGCTCCCTGCAGGCCAGCATAGAAGGAGCTGTGACAGGATGGAGGATGATAGCAAGCCATCATGGATGATAATGACGGCCAAGTGCCCATGGCTCACGCCTGTCATCCTGGCTACTCAGGAGGCTGAGACCTGAGGATTGCAGTTCAAAGCCAGCCTGGGCAGGAAAGTCTGTGAAACTCTTATCTACAATAAACCACCAGAAAACCAGATGTGGCGCTGTGGCTCAAGTGGTCTAGCGCTCGCCTTGAGCTGAAGAGCTGAGGGACAGCGCCCAGGCCCAGAGTTCAGGCCCCACAACCAACAACAAAAAAGAAGATAATGAGGGCAGCCTTCGACCTTCTACCTGCGCGTGTCCCACGCAGTGAAAAGAGGAGAGGAGAGGGGGGCTGAGTGTCCAGAGTCCAGACATGCTTCTTTAAACGGTAACATAGATGTTTAAATAGAAGAGGACGTAAACAGTGGAGCCGTGCGGATCCTAAGTGCCACAGCACAGTAGACATGAGCGGTGCCAGGAGCCAGAATCCCTGCGGCTGTTTGCATTCACTCTGCTGTCGCCTTCTAGCCAGGGGGCCGCAGCAAGGCTAGCCTTCCTCACCGGCCAGCCCGGTGCCGGCCGAGCCCTGTGGGATTGCGCGATGATTTGCCAGGCCGTCTCTGGGGTGAGGATGAGCCGTGTTCCCCCACTCCAGGGCGGCGGGGGTGGTCTTCGGGCTGCTGGCTGCTTTTCCCTGCTGTGTTCCAGTTCCTCCGCTTCCTGCCGTGCTCCTGGCTCTGGGACGAGTCCCACGCTCTTCCTCCCTTCTCCCCTGTGCCACCGGCTCCTCTCGCTCAGGCACAGTGTGGACTTCTCTAACCCCCATCTTCAAGCTCCATCTGTTAGGCTGCTTTGATCTAGCTGTTCCTGGGCCTTGAAAACCATCTCCCCGGCACTTACATGCTTAAAGATGCAGACCACCTGCTCTGCAGAAGGCTTCAGTTCCTGTTGGTCCACATTTGCTCTGCCCTGGTTCATCCTTAAGGACATCACAGAGTTGGTGTGTGTGCCCACAGTGTGTGGGGCAGGATGAGGCTGTGCGTGCTCACAGCACAGGGGGCAGGTCGAGGTGTGTGTGCATGGCACACAGGGCAGGTCGAGGTGTGTGTGTGCACAGCACACGGGGCAGGTCGAGGTGTGTGTGCATGGCACACGGGGCAGGTCGAGGTGTGTGTGTGCACGGCACATGGGGCAGGTCGAGGTGTGTGTGCATGGCACACGGGGCAGGTCAAGGTGTGTGTGCTCATGGCACACGGGGCAGGTCGAGGTGTGTGTGCTCATGGCACACGGGGCAGGTCGAGGTGTGTGTGTGCACACGGCACACGGGGCAGGTCGAGGTGTGTGTGTGCACGGCACACGGGGCAGGTCGAGGTGTGTGTGTGCACGGCACACGGGGCAGGTCGAGGTGTGTGTGTGCACAGCACAGGGGGCAGGTCGAGGTGTGTGTGTGCATGGCACACAGGGCAGGTCGAGGTGTGTGTGCACGGCACACGGGGCAGGTCGAGGTGTGTGTGTGCACAGCACACGGGGCAGGTCGAGGTGTGTGTGTGCTCATGGCACACAGGGCAGGTCGAGGTGTGTGTGCACGGCACACGGGGCAGGTCGAGGTGTGTGTGTGCACAGCACACGGGGCAGGTCGAGGTGTGTGTGTGTGCACAGCACACAGGGCAGGTCGAGGTGTGTGTGCACAGCACACGGGGCAGGTCGAGGTGTGTGTGCTCACAGCACACGGGGCAGGTCGAGGTGTGTGTGTGCACAGCACACAGGTCAGGTCAAGGTGTGTGTGTGCACAGCACACGGGGCAGGTCGAGGTGTGTGTGTGCTCATGGCACACGGGACAGGTCGAGGTGTGTGTGTGCTCATGGCACACGGGGCAGGTCGAGGTGTGTGTGTGCACAGCACACGGGGCAGGTCGAGGTGTGTGTGTGCACAGCACACGGGGCAGGTCGAGGTGTGTGTGTGCACACGGCACACGGGGCAGTTCGAGGTGTGTGTGTGCACGGCACACGGGGCAGGTCGAGGTGTGTGTGTGCACGGCACACGGGGCAGGTCGAGGTGTGTGTGTGCACGGCACACGGGGCAGGTCGAGGTGTGTGTGTGCACGGCACACGGGGCAGGTCGAGGTGTGTGTGTGCACGGCACACGGGGCAGGTTGAGGTGTGTGTGCACGGCACACGGGGCAGGTCGAGGTGTGTGTGTGCACAGCACACAGGGCAGGTCGAGGTGTGTGTGCTCATGGCACACGGGGCAGGTCGAGGTGTGTGTGTGCACACGGCACACGGGGCAGGTCGAGGTGTGTGTGTGCACAGCACATGGGGCAGGTCGAGGTGTGCGTGCTCACAGCACACAGGACAGATTGAGGTGCGTGTGTGTGCATGGCACACGGGGCAGGTAGAGGTGTGTGTGCTCATGGCACACGGGGCAGGTCGAGGTGTGTGTGTGCACGGCACACGGGGCAGGTCGAGGTGTGTGTGCTCATGGCACACAGGGCAGGTCGAGGTGTGTGTGCTCACAGCACACGGGGCAGGTCGAGGTGTGTGTGCTCACAGCACACGGGGCAGGTCGAGGTGTGTGTGTGCATGGCATATGGGGCAGGTGGAGGTGTGTGTGTGTACACAGCACACAGGGCAGGTCGAGGTGTGTGTGTGCATGGCACACAGGGCAGGTCGAGGTGTGTGTGCTCACAGCACACGGGGCAGGTCGAGGTGTGTGTGTGCACGGCACACGGGAAAGGCCGAGGTGCGTGTGTGCACGGCATATGGGGCAGGTCGAGGTGTGTGTGTGCACGGCATATGGGGCAGGTCGAGGTGTGTGTGTGCACGGCACACGGGGCAGGTCGAGGTGTGTGTGTGCACAGCACACGGGGCAGGTCGAGGTGTGTGTGTGCACAGCACACGGGGCAGGTCGAGGTGTGTGTGTGCTCACAGCACAGGGGGCAGGTCGAGGTGTGTGTGTGCACGGCACACGGGGCAGGTCGAGGTGTGTGTGTGTGCACAGCACACGGGGCAGGTCGAGGTGTGTGTGCACAGCACACAGGGCAGGTCGAGGTGTGTGTGTACTCACAGCACACGGGGCAGGTCGAGGTGTGTGTGTGTGCACGGCACACGGGGCAGGTCGAGGTGTGTGTGCACAGCACACGGGGCAGGTCGAGGTGCGTGTGTGTGCACACGGCATATGGGGCAGGACGGGGCGCGTGTGTGCTCACAGCCCGTGGAGCAGGACGGGGCGTGTGATGTCACCTCGTCCCAATACTGCAGTGTTCACCTGCATCACAGGCTAATGTGGCGGTGAGCAGATGTAGTCACTGGCTGGGAGCTCTCCCTCCGGGAGGCTCGGTGGCGTCTCCCTCCCCGTACCCCCCCCCCCCCCCCCCCCCCGCCAAATGCTTGTAGCCTCCTCCATTCCTGCGGTGCTTAGGGAAACTTGGGATGTTTTCTTTCTCTTGTTTCTGTCTCATTTTTCAGCATTCTCCATCTCCAACTCATCGAAATTTTAGTATCATAATAGATGAATATATTCCATGATCACATTTTTTTTTTGTGCCAGTCCTGGGGCTTGAACTCAGGGCCTAGGCACTGATCCTGGGCTTTATTTTTTTCTCTCAAGGCTAGCACTCAACCACTTGAGCCACAGCTTTTTGGAAGTTCACTGGAGATAAGAGTCTTAGAAACTTTCCTTCCTGGGCTGGCTTCGAACTGTGGTCCTCAGATCACAGCCTCCTGAGTAGCTAGGATTTATAGGCGTGAGCTACGGAGTACTTTTTGATATTTAAATGATCTCGAACGTAGTCAGGAGACCCTCTAAAAGTGGCTTCTGATCCTTTTGTCTTGTTAAACATCTGTTTCTGAGGGTCAGTTGCCACTTTTCAAAGGAGCACTTTTCTGTGTGTTTGGGTGTAGAGCTGCTCTGGCTGGTGCTCTGGCCTCCAGCAGACTTGCCGGGCCTTCTGTGAGCGCTAACCCCTGGTGGGGAGTTCTACTGGATTCCTTACGCACATTCTCGCTGTCTTTGCCAACCACAGTTCAGATCTGTTCTTCCCTATCATCTGTTTATGTGTCTTGTAGTTGAGCTGGCTCAGAGCCCCTTTTTACGTGAGTCTTGGACAAGGAGCGGAATTCTGTAGGTGCTGGCCTGGGCTTCCTAAAGCTGAAGTTTCCACATTAAATATATTTGTTCTGGGTGACTAACTGACTAATTGGTATGCTTTTTCCCATTAAGGAAGTTTTTCTCTCTCTGTTTCTCTCCCTAATTCCCAATTTTGCAAAACGTGCTAATGGACTCTGAGGTTTATCCGTTTATTGTGCATTTGCAATAATTGTAACATCTCCTCTTTTAATATGTTAATGTGGTACTGATAATAAGGTTTGAGGAGTGGGCTGTGCATGTGTGTGGATGTGAGCTGTCTGGTGTCCGCAGTGCTTTTCTGTCTAGAATCCGACGCCCTTCCGCAGCGCTCAGCTTCCCGGCCTCCGCTGGCTTCTCCCACTCATAGTGCGCGCTCACGGCCAGCTGTCCAGAGCCCCTCCATCTCCGTGACCAGTGCATCGTCCTAGAGCCTCGTACTAAGCTGGGGGTGGCCTGTCCCCGGGAGGCAGGGCAGCGTGGCCAGCGGCTGGGTGGGCAGCCCGCAGGGGCCCAGCGCTGAGGCTGACTGGCTGCCCCACTAGGAGGGCCGCACAGGGCCCGGAGCAGAGGTGGACACCCCAGAGAACACGGCCTAACCCCCCCAGGTCAGCCGGCCCTGCTGGCTTCCGGGTGCCAGTCCTTGCTGGTCACATGCTCTTTCTTCCAGGCCCCCACAGAGGTCACTCAGGGGCCTGCCCCGGCTGCCAGCTCCTGCTGTAGCTCCCGTGCTGAGGGGAGAGTGTCCTAGGGACTCACTAGGAAGGGGTGTGGGGAGGCGGGACTGTGACTGGGAAGGGGTGAGGGAGGCGGGACTGGGAAGGGGTGAGGGAGGGGGGGACTGGGAAGGGGTGAGGGAGGGGGGACTGGGAAGGGGTGAGGGAGGAGGAGACTCATTGGGAAGGGGTGGGAGTGAGCTTTGCATGCAGGCTGCTTTCTTCCTGGGCCTCCACCACAGAGGCACAGAGGCTGCTTGCATAGTGCAGTGTGTGTGTGTGTGTGTGCACGCATGCCTCTGTGTGTGTGTGTGTGTGCGCGCGCGCGTGCCTGTGTGTGTGTGGTGTGTGATGTGCAGTTTATGTATGTGTATGTGTGTGGTGTGTATATGTGTATGTGTGTGCATGTGTGTATATGTGTGTACATGTGGTGTGTGGTGTGTATGTGCATATGTGTGTGTGGTGTGTGGTTTATGTATGTGTATGTGCGTGTGGTGTGTATGTGTGTATATGTATATATGTGTGTATGTATGTGTGGTGTGTGTGATGTGTGGTGTGTGTGTATGTGCGTGTGGTGTGTGGTTTATGTATGTGTGTGTGCATGTGGTGTGTATGTGTGCATATGTATATATGTGTGTATGCATGTGTGGTGTATGTGTGTGGTGTGTATGTGCACATGTGTGTATATGTATATATGTATGTGTGTGTGTGTGGCGTGCGGTTTATGTATGTTGTATGTGCATGTGGTGTGTGTATGTGTATGTATATGTGTGTGTATACGTGTGGTGTGTGTGGTACGTGGTGTGTATGTGTGTGTGTGTGTGTGTGTGTGTCTGTGGACAGTGCTCCTGGCAGCCATGCGCTGACTTAGGGTTCAGTTGGGCCCCGTGGACAGCTCTTTGTATTTGCTCTTCCTCCACGGCTGGGGGAGGGGGTTCTCATCTCATGGTGGGGGTGGGGCTCATGGAGCCTGTTCTGACTCCTCTGGCTGGAGGTGGCTTCCCAGCTGTAGGGGTGTGCTTGTGTGTGTCTGTGATACTGCCTGAGCATGTGTGTGTGCACGCGTGTGTGTTCTCCACTGTATGTGCGTGAGATCCTGAGACTATGTGTGTCTGTCTGTGGGCATTGTGGTGTATGCACCTCTGTGCCCATGTAGGTGTGAGCGCGAGTGTGCATTATAAATGCATGTGCGTGTAAGGTGGGGCGCGTGCACTCATGTATAAGTGTAAGCGTATATCAGTTCTTTCAGGCACACTTGAGTGTGCCCATGTGCTTGTGTGTGACTGTACAACCTGTGCGTGTTCAGGGGTGTGGAGGGCGTGTGTGCACGTGCGTGTGACGTCGCTGGGGGCTGGTGTGTGTCCTTGCTGCGCCTTCTCAGCCCTGGATCCCCGGCCCCCGCCTCCGCTCCCCTCCCTTCCCCTCTCAGGCGCTTCCCTGGACTGGGGAGCTGCTGGGGGTTCTGCAGTCTCTGCCCCCCACTTCCTGGGAGCCTAATCTTCCTTTGTGGGGTGCATGAAATGCCGGCTCTCCCTGCAGGATGGCGGCTCCAGCTGGGCTAAGTCTCCCTCCCCCTTCCTCCCGTCTGCCTGAATTATGCATGCGTGTGGCAGAGGCTCTGTGAGCTCGGGGCTCGGAACTGATTTATTTTTTATTTCCCCTGTAACTCTCCACCCTGGCCCCTCAGCCAGCGTCTGCCGGGAAGGAGCCCCGCACCCCCCCCCCCCCCCCCCGCAATTACGGAGTCGGAGCTGACTGCACCTCCTCATTTGCATATCTGGTGAAATTGTTCCATTCCGTGACAAGTGATACAATTATTTGGTGAGAAATTGGTGCTTTCTGTCTTTTGCCTTGAGGTGAACATAGTCCCGCCTCCCTCCTGCTCCTCTCCCGTGGCCCCAGGCTCCCTCCCACCCGCCCTCTGCTCCCTCAGGGGCCACCGAACGGGCCAGGCCCGTGCCCGTGCCAGGTGCAGGGCGCCCTGGGATGCTGAGGTGACTTTGGCTGTGTCTCCACACCTGCTACCTCCAGGATGAGTGTGCGCGCGCGCACACACACAGAGGCTGGGCGGGGCCCGAACCTGCCATACCTCCAGGATGAGTGCGCGTGCACACACACACACACACACACACACGTACACACACACACACACACGTACACACACACACACACACACACACACACACACACAGAGGCTGGGCGGGGGCCGAACCTGCCATACCTCCAGGATGAGTGCGCGTGCGCACACACACACACACACACACATACACACACACACACACACGTACACACACACACACGTACACACACACACACACGTACACACACACACACAGGCTGGGCGGGGCCCGAACCTGCCATACCTCCAGGATGAGTGCGCGTACACACACACACACACACACACACACACACACACACACACACACAGAGGCTGGGCGGGGCCCGAACCTGTCACGCCTCCAGGCCCACCCCCCCCCCCTGGGGTGCTGGGGTTGACGCACCAATGTTCATCCCTGGTGATCGCCCGCTGTTTAATGCGGTGCCCCCTTCTGGGCCCGAGGTGAAGCGGACAGCAGCGGCCGTGCCGTGCTCCCACACGCCTGGCTTGTGGGCCGTGGGACACAGGCGGGGGGGCTGGGGGCGGATGGAGATGTGGGTGATTGAGATGCAGCGGCTGCCAGGGAGCCAAAGCAAAAGGACAGCATGCTCCAGGAAGCCAGCCGTGCGCCCTGAGCCCCGAGCTCCCGGCTGCTTGGGTCCTCATCCACCGCCCGCTGTTGCGACGGGAGCCCGTCCTGGCACTTGGCTGTGTGTGTCCTGAGTTGGAGCTGGCGTGCGAGGGACGTGCATGAATTCTGGAGGCGCTGTGGTTTCCACACCACCGTGTGCGAGCAGCACCCTGCTCGGCCCTGTTCTTGGTTTGCAGAGCACAGGGACAGGGGATGGCATCTGTGTGCCGGTGGGAGAGGGCGGGAGGGCCGCCGCCAGCCCCATCTCCATTCATGTCCCTCGGCACCAAGCCACACTTGGCACGTGTAGCCTAAGCCAGGCCCAATCCAGGGCCTCACCTTGGGTGCCTTGCCGCTCCTGCGAGGGGAGGGTCCCGCCTGGTAGCCGTGGGCTCTCTCTGTGGGGGTGCTGCTGCCTTTCCGTGAGGTGCTGCTCATGCTTTGTTCGCTTGGGTGCTGCCCATGGTTCTTTCTGCCAGACATCTCCATGCCCACCCAGCTGCACATGAGCAGGAATTGCCGCATGGGTCCACACAGGGCCACTTCTGCGTGCTCATAGGGACATTTCATGCCTTGCGCCCTGTATTAGAACCACACATGCATGCATGTCATGTATGTATAGATATATATATGTACGTATGCATGCCTGTAGCTTTGAAAACCATACATTTGGAAATCAAACTTGAATTTACTCCAGAATCATACTGTTCACAGCATGAGCTGTACATGTTAACACACACATGTGGCAATACACACATGAGCTCATGCAGTGCATGTGACGTATGCGTGTATGATTGATAAGCACCTATGATGTCATACATGAAGGATAATTGTGGGCATTTGTGGAGGTCATTTCATAGTTTTTTTTTTTGTCGTGGGGCCTGAACTCTGGGCCTGGGCGCTGTTCCTCAGCTCTTCAGCTCAAGGCGAGTGCTCTACCACTTGAGCCACAGCCACTTCCGGCTTTTTCTGCTTCTGTGATGCTGAGGAATGGAACCCAGGGCCTCATGCATGCAAGGCAAGCGCTCTACCACTGCGCCACCTTCCCAGCCCTGGTTTACCTTTCTTATTACACTTTTCTAGCCAGCCCCAGCCCTCGTGGGGACACTCAAGGCTTGTTAACCTTGGAGCTGGGGACAGTGGCTTTATCTGCTGCCAGGTTTAAGACCATGGTACTCGACACCTCTGGCTCCGATGTTCTGTGGCGGTGACAAGGAGCAGGGGACTTGCACGCTGGGTCTGAGCAGTGTTGACAGACTTGTGGCTCCTGCTTGGCCACAACGGCTGTGAATTGGAGCTCCCCTCCTGTCTTATCACCCCGAGTTCAGACTCCCTAGTCCCAGTGTCTTGCAAGGCTAAGGTATGAAGAAGTCTGGATGCAAGGAAGGGAAGGAGACCCTGACACCGAAGGGAACACATCTCCAAATATCTCACCCAACCTCATGTGTGCCGGTCCTGAGAGATAGCCGGCACATGAATATTTTAAGGATTTCAGGCTCCTATTGATTGGTGGCCTGTCAGTATCCAACCGGTTAATTTAATTTGATGGGAAAACAGAAGGGGCTGAGAGCAAGCCAGCGTGTTTGAGCAGAGGCGGGGAAGGTGTCAAGTCCTCCACCCTGGGTGGGGAGCGGCAGGCAGCCGCTCAGGCAGTGGTCCTGAGGAATCAGGGTCCCTTCCCTGGTTCTGAGTGGGGGGAAGGCTTTTCTTTGTCTAACACGATGGAGTCATTTGTTCACCTGCTGAAGAGTCTGAATCAGGGGGAAGCTGGCCATGAGGCGGCGCGCTGGGCAGCACGGCTCTCATCCTCCGTCTCTCCAGAGCCGACCACAAAGGGCTCGAGCCGGCTGTGTGAGCAGGCAGGTGCACGCACCGCCTCTTCCATTCCGCTCTGATCTCTACCATTTATTCTTTGGCTCCTTTATAGATACTTTTTGAGTTTAGAGAACATCAATAGTTACAAAAATTTAATTTGACTAAAAGTTGCTTGTTCTCAAAGGGGCCCGTTCCCCTCTTTGAAACCAGGGCTGGCTTATATGACATCCGTCCCCGGTCTCTCCTCTGACAAAACTCCCCATGAAGACATGGAAATGTGTGTTTGCAAACAACAGCTTTTATGTGCTGATAGAGGAGTTATGCCCATAAAAGCCTGACTGTCCAAACTATGATCAGAGAGAGCACTGGATGGAATTTTTCCTATACAGGTAGAAAAATACAGTTCTTCAGAAGTTACCTGCTGGGAACATACTTCCTAAGGCAAAGTAGCACCTGGGGCAGACAGATCCAAGATGGCTCCCAGATTGCTTTCCTAGGGAGAGGCCCTGCCCCGCATGACCCTCTCGGAAGTGTAGATTAGACACAGAGTCACCTGCTGGAGAGTCATGCCTGTTACGAGGCCAGACAGCCACTCCCACCACAGCTGCATCTCCTCTCCACATCTCCTGCCAGCCAGGAAGGGCTGGTGACTGCTACACCAGAGCCCCCACGCTGACCAGAGCCGAGCGGCCCTGAGCCCCACGCAGACCTCAGCCAGGAACACGAGACTTCATATCCAGCCACAGGAAGTGATGGCGAGTCTGGTCCTGGCAACCGAGTCCAGGCCAACTATGAGAAAGCAGTGGCAAGTGAGGGGCACTGGTGTGGCTGTGTCCAGGCCGGAGGAACTTTCCCCAGTGGATCCTAGGATGAGGATGTATCTACTGCCTTGATTTCAGCCCCTGAGGTCCTGAGGACCAGAGTCTTGAGGCCTAGCAACTATGAGGCAGAGAATGGATGAATGAATGAAGCATGCTGGTTTAAGATGCTGTGCCAATACATGACCCAGGCGTTCAACAATGAAGAAGTGGAATCCTGGACTTTGTTGTTGTTGCTAATGTACTACGTAGTTGGCCCTGTGTAGAAGCAAGGTCTACATGTAGCATTTCAGACAAGCAAGAACCCAAAATACTTAAAAATAAATCAAACTGGCGGGGTGCCGGTGTTTCACAGCTGTAATCCCAGCAACTTGGTAGGCTGAGATCTGTGGACTGTGGGTTGAGGCCAGCTTGAGCAGAAAAGTCTGTGAGACTTATCTCCACTGAACCACCCAAAAGGCTGTAACTGACCTGTGGCTCAAGTAGTAGAGTGCTAGCTTTGAGCAAGAAAGAAGGCAGGGACAGAGCCCAGGCCTTGAGTTCAAGCCCCGGTACCAGCATACACACACATCCCTGTGCCGAACATGTGTAATCTTTGTGGATTGTTATTCCTTGACCAGAAGAGCTGTGGATGTGGCAGGCACATCGTACTGGGTATTGTAACCCAGGTTTATTGGTTATCATAACCAATTTGGTGATGATTTAAAGTACATGGACTTGAAGCCAATACTGTTTCCAAGTGGGCTTGAGCATCCTCAGGTTTTGGTGTCTGAGGGGGTTCTGGAACCGGTTCTCGGAGGACAGGCCACACAGCTGTGTGAGGCCTGTGGTTAAGGCTCAGTGTTGGGTTCGATTAAACTGTCTTCGGTCATGTCTTACCATCAGTGGGCAGGCCCAGTTCCTTCCCGTGCGCCTGACGCTCTTTAGCCCCGCAGGAACACTGAGAAATCCGCTCCGAACTGTGTTACATGGGAAGACTAGCTTGTGTGGAGATCGCCCCGAACCCCATGGTGGAGAGGAGATGGATGGGGTCTCGGTGCCTGCACGCCAGCGCCCTTGGCCCGTCCACTCTGCCGGCAGACACGGGGTGCCAGCCCCTGCCTGCCCTTGAGTGACTTCTAGGATTCTGTTGGTAGAGGCGAGCTGGAGAGCGGGGCTTCCAGAGGACTCAGCAGGCGGAGGAAGATGGACCTGGTGGGGAGGCCGCCCAGCCACACGCACCGGGAGACAGCTCCCGTGCCAGCGGGTTCTCCTGGGCCCCGGGGGCCTTTAGCTTCTGTGGGGTCACTGTCCACCGAGGGCAAACTGCCCACAGCCGGCCACTGTTGCTGCTGTCAGCATGGTGTCGTGCCCTTGGTCAAATGATCCTGCCTGGGCCTGGCCAGCTGCTCCACTTCCTGCCAGCTTCCTCACTTCCTGTCAGCTGCTCCACTTCCTGCCAGCCTCTCTACTTCCTGCTAGCTTCTTCACTTCCTGCCAGCTGCTCCACTACCTGCCAGCTGCTCCACTTCTGCCAGCCTCTCTACTTCCTGCCAGCTGCTCCACTTCCTGCCAGCCTCTCTAATTCCTTCCAGCCGCTCTACTTCCTGCCAGCTGCTCCACTTCCTGCCAGCCTCTACTTCCTGCCAGCTTCTTCACTTCCTGCCAGCTGCTCCACTTCCTGCCAGCCTCTTCACTTCCTGCCAGCCGCTCTACTTCCTGCCAGCTGCTTCACTTCCTGCCAGCTGCTCTACTTCCTGCCAGCTGCTCCACTTCCTGCCAGCCTCTCTACTTCCTGCCAGCTTCTTCACTTCCTGCCAGCTGCTCCACTTCCTGCCAGCCTCTTCACTTCCTGCCAGCTGCTCCACTTCCTGCCAGCTGCTCCACTTCCTGCCAGCCTCTACTTCCTGCCAGCTTCTTCACTTCCTGCCAGCTGCTCCACTTCCTGCCAGCCTCTTCACTTCCTGCCAGCCGCTCTACTTCCTGCCAGCTGCTTCACTTCCTGCCAGCTGCTCTACTTCCTGCCAGCTGCTCCACTTCCTGCCAGCCTCTCTACTTCCTGCCAGCTTCTTCACTTCCTGCCAGCTGCTCCACTTCCTGCCAGCCTCTTCACTTCCTGCCAGCTGCTCCACTTCCTGCCAGCTGCTCCACTTCCTGTCAGCCTCTACTTCCTGCCAGCTTCTTCACTTCCTGCCAGCTGCTCCACTTCCTGCCAGCCGCTCTACTTCCTGCCAGCTGCTTCACTTCCTGCCAGCTGCTCTACTTCCTGCCAGCTGCTCCACTTCCTGCCAGCCGCTCTACTTCCTGCCAGCTGCTTCACTTCCTGCCAGCTGCTCTACTTCTTGCCAGCTGCTTCACTTCCTGCCAGCTGCTCTACTTCCTGCCAGCCTCCCTACTTCCTGCCTGCTCTGGCTGTCTTTGGACTCTCCCCCACCCTGCAGGCCCGGTCCTCATCCTTCCGGCCAGGTCCTCATCCTGCAGGCCTAGCCCTCATCCTGCAGGCCCGGTCCTCATCCTTCCAGCCCGGTGGTCCTCATCCTGCAGGCCCCGTCCTCATCCTGCAGGCCCGGCCCTCATCCTGCAGGCCCGGTCCTCATCCTTCCGGCCAGGTCCTCATCCTGCAGGCCCGGCCCTCATCCTGCCGGCCAGGCCCTCATCCTGCCGGCCAGGTCCTCATCCTGCTGGCCCCGTCCTCATCCTGCCGGCCAGGCCCATCCTGCACAAACCTGAGCGTCACCTGTGCCTGTGTGGCTGGGGATAGAGGCTGCAGGGCAGGGGAGACCGCGTGACGGCTCTGCAGCCTGGGATGGGGTGGAGTCCAGCCAATGCTGGTGTCCTAAGAAAGGCCTGCGTCTGGACAGCTGCTGGGGTCCCGAGCGCTCCGCCCACTGAGCACGCACACGTGTCACGCTCCGCCCGCTGAGCACACACACGTGTCATGCTCCGCCCACTGAGCACACACACGCAGAACTTTCTGCTTGCCTCCGAGCACGCGCGGCACGCTCCGCTGGCCTCCGAGCACGCGCGGCACGCTCCGCTGGCCTCCGAGCACGCGCGGCACGCTCCGCTGGCCTCTGAGCTCCAGGAGAAGGAGCAAAGCGGCTGCCATGGTGATTCCCACTCAGGGCCCTCTGCCCACCAGGGTCCCGGGAGCTCGGAGGACTTTTGAAACTACACCCAGCTCAGACTCCCACACCACGGACAAGTTTGTGTCTGTGAGCTGTGCTGACTGCTGCTGGTGCATTGGAGGACGTCGCCCCGCCTAGGTAGGGCTGGAGAGCCCCGAGGTGCGTGCGCACCACGGCCGCTGGCCCCACCCGCCAGCCCCCCCCGCCAGCCCCCCCCCCGCCAGCTCCCCCGCCAGCCCCCCCTGCCAGCCCCCCCCACCAGTGCCCCACCCCCCTGCCAGCCCCCCCCCCGCCAGCCCCATCCGCCAGCCCCCCCAGCCCCCCGATCCGCCAGCCCCCCCCGCCAGCCCCCCCGCCAGCCCCCCCGCCAGCCCACCCCGCCAGCCCCCCCGCCAGCCCCCCCGCCAGCCCCCCCGCCAGCCCCCCCACCAGCCCCCCCGCCAGTCCCCCCTGCCAGCCCCCCCCACCAGCACCCCACCCCCCTGCCAGCCCCCCCGCCAGCCCCATCCGCCAGCCCCCCCAGCCCCCCCAATCCGCCAGCCCCCCCCGCCAGCCCCCCCGCCAGCCCACCCCGCCAGCCCCCCCGCCAGCCCCCCCGCCAGCCCCCCCGCCAGCCCCCCCACCAGCCCCCCCCGCCAGTCCCCCCCGCCAGCCCCCTCTCCCCAGCCCCCCCCCGCCAGCCCCCACCCAGGCCCGCGCACGCCACGCACGCTGGCATTACAGGCAGGCACTACCACAGCCTGCCACGGGCCCCTTCGTTTCTAGATTAAGGCCTCGGGGCAGAAGGAGTCCTGGTTGCTATGCAGGAGGAATATCATCTTTCTCTTCGCAGCAATAACAAGTCTTCCGTGGCCCAGCCCCACGTGTCTCCAATTCCTGCGACGAGAGCCCGGGGGACGCACCGCTGAGCTCCTCAGCGCCACCTCCACGGAGATGAGAGGACGGTGCCTGGTGATCCTCAGGCCGGCTGGGATGGCGGCATTGTCACCACCGGTGGCCGGGCCGTGGGCTCCCGGCTTCCTTCGCCAAGGCCTGTGACAGGGACGCTCCCCGCAGACGTGGGCAGCACCGCCAAGGCCTGTGACAGGGACGCTCCCCGCAGACGTGGGCAGCCGCGGCGTGTGGCCGGTGCCGCGTGCTGGGAGTTCAGAGCTCCGGGCTCCCGGCCGGGGCTGCAGCTGTCCTGGCGGCCCACCGTGCCGGCGTGGTCCTTTCCGGGCTGTTGGAAGCCAGCAGGCACTCTGCCTCAGCACGAAGTCTCAGTTCATTACCTTTTGCCTCTCCTCTAACCTAGAATGTGTCAAGTGGATTTCAAATTTGCTGAGTATTGAGCAGTGTTAAGCAGGTTTCCAGTGAATTGCAGAGGAGCGCAGAGATTGGTTTGAACTTCTTGGGCTTGTATGATACCCTGTTGTGTGGCTCTGTGTCCAAGGCACATTTCATTGCTTCAGTCCTGGGGCCGGGAGCAGCGTGCGTGGCGGTTCCCCAGGCCTCTGCCGGCCCCATCTCGCCGGCCCTGGCACAGTGGGAGGAGGGTTCGCTCCGGGGTGTGGGGATGGGCATCCCTCCCTCCATCTCCGGGGGACCTCCCACCGACTCCAGGGGGCAGGCTTCATGGGTGGATTTGGAGGGACCCAGGCTTCAGTCATATCACCCTGTGTTAACTCAGGCTGATGCAATCTATGCTTGTACTAAAGTCACTCTCCTTAAAATAAGTGCTCATTGGATAAACACATAGAGTGCCGTGCACTCCTGGGGCATCAAGTCAAACCTCGCAGGTGCGTGGTGGAGAATTTGTTCCTCTGCCCCTCGTCTGCGCTTCGTGACTGGCATCGCGCCCCTGCCTCCTCGCTGTCCTGTGGAGGCCAGCCACACACGCTCACTGGCAGCCTGGTGCTCGGGTGGTGTCTGTGCAGCCAGGGGATGGACAGACAGACAGACAGACAGACACACACACACAGAGACACACACACATACACACACACGTGGTCTCTGTGCAGCCAGGGGATGGACACACACACACACACACACACACACACACACACACACACACACACGGGTGCCGGCACGATCAATTTGACTTTGTAACAGTTTGAAATCATACTCAAAACTTGCGTTTTGATTGTTTTCCAGGCCAGCAGATACACAGCCTGCCCTCCTGTGATTCGGGGAGCCATGCGGCTGGAAGGGGGAAATAATCGAAACCCAAATTAAAACATTGATTCTTTACTCCTGGAGAAGTGAGCGTCTTTCCAGACAATCATTTTGGCTGGTTGTAGGGCCTCCTTCCTGAAATGTCTGCTCATATGTTTTGTTCATTTTTCTGTTAGGTTGGATTCAGCTTGTAATGCTTGTTTTCTCCTTTCTTTTCTGTTTTATAGATACATGCTAGGATACTATTCAGTCAGGACTTTTTAAAATTTTGTGGTTGGTCGTGGGGCTTGAACTCTGGGCCTGGGCGCTGTCCCTCAGCTCTTCAGCTCAAGGCAGATGCTCCACCACTTGAACCACAGCACCACTTCTGGTTTTCTGGTGGTTTATTAGAGATAAGAGTCTCACAGACTTTCCTGCCCTGGCTGGTTTTGAACCATGATTCTCAGATCTCAGTAGCTGAGTAGCTAGGATGATAGGCGTGAGCCACTGATGCTCAGCTCAGTTAGGACTTTTTTGTAGCCAAGGTTTTGAGTTTTTTTTGTATTTTGTTCAGAAAACCTACATGTAGCCCATTAGAGATTTGGGCCAAGTTGCCATTTGATAAAATTAAACTGAACATAATGATTTGGGCTCATTACATTTTATTTCTTTGCTAATATACTCGTGTTAGGAAGGATGGAGATATCTTTAGCTAATTATTTTAGATAACAGTATTTAATTAGAACGCAAGTACAACTTATCTTGGCTGTAGAGAATTGTATTCCGGGATGATGCAGTGTGTGTACGATTCCACCCCCAGCCCGCGCTCCCTCCCGAGTCTGCGTGCTTTTGGAGGAGCACCTGCTTGGGGGCAGTTAGGCAGGGGGAATGGAACAGTGCAGGGCCCCCCCTTGCGGGCAGCTCTACTGAGTGGGGCCTGCGCCCATCCCTGCTCCTACACACAGTCCTGCGCAGCTCCCTGGCTTCCTGCGATTGCTCAATCAGACCGTGGATAGCAGGGCTGTTAGAGGGCATCTTTGATGGACTTTTCATAGTTTGAGAAAAAAGAAATCACAGAGTTCCTGGAGGATGAAGGTGCTCAAATTTCTCTCTCCATATGCAAGAATGAAATGGGATGTTAAGAAATCCTCCGGGAATTAAGATCCGTTTGTCAGTCTTCTCTCCACGACAGAAGACAGAATGTTGCTCATTAATCCCCACAGAATGACCGATTTCCAACACGGTCGTTCAAGTGAGCCAGAGCTCTAACGATTTCTAAAGGTTCGGGCAGCCATTAATTGCTTGCTGTGGCTTTTGTGAGGCCGTGTCTCCCCAGGTCTCTGCGGGTCCTTGGCGCTCACCTGCTTTCTGTTCTTTGCACTGTGGATTGGGACAGAATTCTCAGCGCATAGAGGCTACGGGGCCTGGAGGACATTTGTTGTCACTCATCACTGCAGAGGAGGTATTGGTTTGGCAGTTTTCTGTAAAAGGAGGCACCTTTAGGAAGGGGAGATGCATCCGTTCGCATGTGATTTAAATATTTGAATATTGGATAAGCAGGTGGAGCCTAAGAGGGAGAAGCCAGAATCAGGTCCTCGGTGGGAGGTAATTCTTCTGAGAGCCAGGCGAGATGGGTCCTGGGTTGGCACCAGGGGAGGACTTACTTCGAGGTGAGCCATGGAAGAAAGTTCAGTCCCCTGGTTGGCCGTGTGTGCTCTCAGAGAGGCTTTAGAGGCTAAATGATGAGGTCACCGATTTCCGGGGTGTGGACTGGGGCTCAGGGCCCTGAGACAGATTGCCTGAGATGGAGGTGGCAGCTTCTCCTGCTTTTGAGTTCTCGCAGCATGGTTGCAAGCCTGACACCGTGCCTCCAGCGGAGCCGACCTCGGCGTTGCGGTCTCAGGAAGGCTGCCCAGAAGCTGGGTAAAGTTACAGCTCTGTCCGTCACCCGGGGCGTGCCCCGCATGCAGTCTGGAGGCGACCGCCTTGTCTGCAAAGGGAACAGTAACCTCACGGGAGGCTGCGGAGCTTGAGCCAAACAGCAGGACGGCGGGTGGAAGGCCTTTGGTAACCCGGGAAGGAGCAGGCAAAGCCGTCACCACGCTGCCCGGATCAAGCGCTGACGTAAAGCCTGTGTCCCCACAAGGCTTCTGGATTGGGGACACACTTGGATCCTGAGGTGTCTGGATACACATTAACAGAGACTTTGGGACCGGGGGCCTAAGGACAAGTCAAACCGACCTAAACCTCGTACACAAAGCCTGAAGGTACTTGTACGCCTTCATCATCTTAAATAATCTAGTGCTGAAGCAAAAGTCCATGGCATGGAACATGCACTGCTGCTCATCGGGTTTTGTATTTGGGAACTTTTCGGATTTCAGATGGCCAGAGTAGGGATGCAAGTGTGACCTCAGTGGTGTTAGTCACACCATGGCCTTCGTGCGGTTCTGCTTCCAGGAAGATACGATCGCCGCTTCTCCCAGGAGTTCTCCCATTATTAAATGGTGTGCTTACATTGCCTCAATAAGGCATCCAGTTCAGACATTGAGTGTTGACCTCTTTTCCTCCTTTCCTTCTTCTTGGCAGTGCTGGAGTTTGAACTCAGGGCCTTGGGCTTGCTGGGTGGACACTCTCCCACTGAGCCACGCCTCCAGCTGCATCTTTTTCTCATGTGTGAGGATTCAGCTTTCACACACCATTCCTGTGTGGCTCCCTTTCTTTCAATATTATAATGTCACTGGCCAGTGCTTATCAACCTGTATACATATTCTTTATAGAAACAAGCTATGGACTATGGACTATTTTTGTTTTATCTTGAATTGGTGCAGTCATTTTTTTATCGGCTTGTATTTTCCCAGTTGCTTTATAACATCATTCTCTACTTTTTCCAATGGCACAATGTTTTTGGTAGACCATGGTTATCTTCCTTCTGTTACCAGACTTCGGTTTTCCTGGATTTATTCATTGCATCCCCTTCCCTACGGTGTTTGGTTTTCTGAACAAATACTGCTTCTTTTCAGATGAGCCAGGAACTTCAGCCCTCCCAGCCTCTGTGCGCCACTCTGTCCCTCAGCCCAGGACTTCCCTGCCCTTCCCTCTTGGATCTACTTCCCGAAGCCCTTTCTTGATTTATTCTCCTGTCTTCCTGGGTCACACCCTCCAGTGCCTTGGGAGATTGGTGAACTGTCTGCACTGTCCTGTGTCTTAAAATACCCTCTGTCAGCGTGCAGGGTTAACCGGTGCTGGGCTGGGGAGCTATATTCCTTTAAGGTTTTTAGTTCAACCTTGGCTTTTAGTGGGTATAATCTCATTTTGAGCTTGATTTTCTGAATTGATGTTAAGGAATCTGTAATTCTGAATTGTTATTAAGGAATTTGGTCTCGCCGTGAGCCAATGGCTCATGTCTGTAATCCTAGCTACTTGGGTGGTTGATGTTGGGAGGCTCATGGTTTGAGGACAGCCTGAGTAGAAAAGTTCCAGAGACCTCCCCTGCTCAGTCCATAGCAGGTGCCGTGGCATTCACCTGTCATTCCAAGCCACACGGAGGCTGGGATTGGGAGGGAGACGCCTCCTCCCAAGGGAAGCTGGTGTTTCCCGCCCATCTCTGTGATGATGGGCAGGTGGATGGCAGCTCAGGCGCAGGCCCAGGATGGAGGCAGGGCCCTGTCCCAAGGACAGCCAAGGGAAAGGGGCCAGACACGTGGTTCATCGTGAGTGAGAACGGTGTCGCACAGACCCTCTAATACTGAATGAGGGAGGGAGGGAGGGAGAGAGGAGGAGGAGGAAGAAGATGAAGAAAGAGGAGAGAGCAAAACAGAGCTGTTTTGCCACTTGCACGTATGTGTGCTGTGTTTTTCAGTCCGCCTCACCCTCACCCCTGCCTCCTCTCACCAGGCTTCGCCGCTCGGTTTTCACACAGGCAAGCCTGTGCGGCCCACTGTGCAAGTATTCATTCTTGTCTGCTTCCTTGGTTAGTCCCCTCCCGGCACAGCCCACCTCCCCTTCCCCCCGTCAATCAACAGCTTTCACTGAGATTCTTTGTGTTGGTTTCATACATAGTTGCAATCTATTTCCAATGTAGTCTTTTATTTTCCCTTTCTTTATCCACCCATCCATTCTTCCACCCGAGCATTCTTCACTCACGCATGCATCTCTCCATCCACGCGTGCACCCATGGTGTTAAGACTTTAAGCTGCCCAGATAGTCTAGCTGGACATTATTCCTGGTTGGGCTGTGAAGGTGTTTCTGAGAGAGGTTAAGCTTCTCCGACCCTCCAGGCTGCCTTTGCTGGCATCTTGAGCTTGCTCTGCCCTCTGTTCTGGTTCCCAGGCCGTCAGACCTGGCCAAACGTGAGGTCACTGGCTCCCCAGCTCGCTGGCCCTGGAACTATGCCAGCAGCTTTCTTAGCTTTGAACTGTCAAGATGAAAACTTGTGAGCTTGGCCTTCATAATTAATCATGTGATATAATTATATATGTATACAACATATAATTACATATGAGGATTAATTGTAAATTACATTTAGAAATATGTAACTTACATATAAAGTCTATATTTATATAATTTATTAATATAATCCTTAATTATATTGAGGATTCATGTAATTCCTGTCTGTCTGTCTGTCTTTCTGTCTTTCTGTCTGTCTGTGTATGCTTTCTGGTTGCTGGTTCTGTTAATTTGGAGAACACTAATGTTTTTGGTTATTGGTTCTATTACTATTCTACTCACTATTCAGTTAATCTCTGTGTGTGTGTGTGTGTGTGTATGTATGTTTGTATGTATACTTTTGGTTATTGTTCTGTTAATTTAGAAAACTCTAATATTTTATCTATTATCTGTATATACACATATATGTATACATGTATACACATACATACATATATGTTTTTGGTTGTTGGTTCTGTTAATAGTCTATTAATCTTATAAATGGCTAATGCATATGATTAATAGGGTATATATAATTGGTTCTGTTAGTTTAAAGACCCTAATATTCTATCAGTTGATCTCATATATGTATGTACATACATGATTTAAACATATGTATATTTTGGTTGTTGCTTCTGTCGATGTTCTCTTCACCCCATGTGTAGACACACACACACATGTGCGTGTGTTTGGGGCCATTGGTTGTTTGGTGTTTGGAGAAGCCTGGTATTCTGTGTATCTGCCCGCTCACGCTCTGTGTCTGGCTGCTGGGAGTGTGTGCACTTCTGTGGTGGCATCATATCACGAGCACTCTGGCTTGGTGGTCCACGGGTCAGTAGCTCCCCGGTCAACTCTCCACCGTTAGCAGCTGGGCCCGCGTGTCCCCGCCGGGGCTGGGGTGGGAGCAGGCTGCGCATCGTTCTGTCTCCAGCACACAATGCCGTGCATGGTGCCCGCTGTGCACCTTTGCCTCCAAAAGGCGGGGGTCTGGCGCCTGGCCAGTGCCGAGTTGTTAGGTGGGGTGCGTGGTGGGTTTGAGTTTCCAGCCAGGCTCGCCTGCCCCCTGAGTTAGCCGTGTCGTGTCCTCCTTGCCGCTTCCCTTCTGCCAGACACTCTTGGCCGTGCCCTTAAGATGCCAGCTGACATCGCCTGGCCGCAGGTCCCTCTTCCTAGTCGCCGCTGAGGAGCTGTGCATCTTCATTCCTTACACTTCAGACGCTGGGTCCCGGGAGGGAGAGGACATCAGTTTATGTTCTCAGCTTTCCACTCATCAGGAGTCCCAAGTCTCTTTCTGCAGGTCGTTGTGGAACGATTGGGTTTCAGTCAAAAGGACTTATGGGAAATGGAGCAGAACACCTTCAGGTCTGAGACGCGAGGCTCACACGCTTACCTCTCAGAGGACAGTGAGCGCGTATCTTTAATCGCACACAATCCCGTTCGCATAGGCCGCAGACTCAAGCGAGGGGCAAGGGCTTAGGCCCAGGAGGTAAGCCAGGGATGAGGGGCGGAGCCACGTCCGAGGTGCGCTTGTGCCACGTCAGGTTTCTCCACGCCGGCTTTCCCTGCTGCCGAGGAGGGGCTCTCTCTCCTGGCTGTTGGCAAATGTAGGACAAGAGAAGGCCTGGGAGACTGTCAAGGCAACTCCGATAGGAAGCCGGGTTCCTAGAAGAAGAAACAAAGTAGGTCCAGGTGTAGTGGCGGTGACACTGCGGGGGAAACAGGAGGCGTGGCTGGGCAGGGCGACCGGACTCTCGTGTGCTCACAGTGCCGTGCGCAAGTGTTCCTGGCATCACAAAGCAAATAACGTCAGAGTGCGGGGCGCCCATCGTTTTACTCAGTTGAGTGATTGAGTCACGGTTATGTGAGTCCTCGTTCCTTTTATCTTGGATCTAGGGATATCTGAGTAGCTAGAAGAAGGGTCAAGACGTGGCCAGTGCTCAATCTAGCTGTACTTTACATAGCTCAGAGACTTAACAGGGAGAAAGGAAGAAAAGGTATGAATATCAGAAAAGGAGGAAAATGACCTCAGGTCATAGGCAACATTATGTTGTGTAATATTAGAAAGAATTCCCTGAAATTATTAGGACTAACAAAAAGTTTATGAAGTTTGCAAGATAGGAAAGATCAGTTCTATTTTTGTACACTAATAATAAGCAGCCACACAGGAGTCCCAATGTGGGGGCTGTGGCCCGATGACAGCGTGACCCAGCGGCACGCACCCCAGAGCCTTACCTCCTCACTTCTCCAAATCCGGCACAGCAGGTTTAATCGGTGTCTCTTGATATCTGTGGAGCACCTTAGAGTAGGGGAAAAGCCCAGACTTTGCAGTCAGACAGGCCTGGGCACATAGCCAATTCTAGCACATTCTAGTTATGAGACATTGGGCAAATTACTTAGTGTCTCTGGGCCTTAGTGAATTATTACATGAAATAGGCACATTGATATTATATATCTTTTAGTGTGTGTGTGTGTGTGTGTGTGTGTGTGTGTGTGTGTGTGTGTGTGTGTGTGTGTATCTATATATGGTGTATATACGTTCATTTATTTGGTGTCTGTATATGTTCTTGATATAGGTGCAGGAATGTTGTTTAGTACAGATTAATTAAGTACAGATTGTAAGATTAATAATGTCACCTGGACACCAGGTTCACACATGTAATCCTCGCTACTCAGGAGGCTGACAACTGAGGATTGAGGCTGGAAGCCAGCCTGGGCAGAAATGTCTGTGGACATTTACTGTCATAAAGCCAGAAGTAGAGTTGTGGGTCAAGTAGTAAAGTACCAGCCTTGAGTAAAAAAATTAAGGGACAGTGCCCAGGCCTTGAGTCCAAGTCCCAAGATATTCTCTCTCTCTCTCTCCCCCTCCCTCCCTCCCTCTCTGTCTCTCCCTCTCCCTCCCTCTCTCTCTCTCTCTCTCTCTCTCTCTCTCTCTCTCTCTCTCTCTCTCTCACCCACACCCATACACACGACTTGTAATTTCTTTCTCTTCTCTTCAGAAGTGATTGCAGATTTGGAGCAAGCCCCTTGATTTGTTAACTGAAGGCAGATGCTCTTGTGGGAGGGCCTTTGCCCTCAGAGCTTGTAGATTTGCAGAATATGCTGTGGGTTGTATTGTATGTTCAGGATGTGCTCAGAATGTATTCTAGATTGAGGCCAGAGGGGCACCTCACACATTGTCCTGTGTGTAGTCTAGAAAGCCCTGATGTTCCTGTACACATCATTGTCCTGTGTGTAATCTAGAAAGCCCTGATGTTCCTGAACTCCTCAGCCCAGTGCTCTTCTGACCCTCACTCCATGTCCTTACCAGGAAACTGTCTTTTACTTTTTAAAAACTCAAATGAAGCACTTTATGATATGTTCTGATAGGACTTCTAATCTCACCCCATCTATTCGTGTGTGTGTACAGAGGGGTGTGTGTGTGTGTGTGTGTGTGTGTGTGTGTGTGTGTGTGTACAGAGGGGTGTGTGTGTTCCATTGAGGACACAGCTTGCTGACTTTCACACACTGGGAAATGGATGCTTCCACCCAAGCCCTCCCAGGACACAAAGCTTTCTACAGCCTGAGTTCGAATAGCACAAATTATCTTCTTCTCTTTCTGTGCTTCACAAAATGGCATTTAAACATTTTAAATGAAACCTTTCTCCACCTCTAGTAGATATGCAGAGTACACATGGATTTTGGGAGATTCCATAATGATCACACCATGCAGGATCGGTCTGATAGCAGGCAGTGAGAAGAACATGACCATGTGGGGCATTGAGGACTGGAAATCCTGTGTGGAGAATTAGAGCTTTCTAGAAGGCTTATTTTAGTATTGTGTAAGGATTTTGTAAGTTAAGCTTTCTCTTATTCTGTATTCCTGGTTTCTTTTCATGGTAGGGATCTTGGCATGGTTGTTTTTGATTTGGGGTTTACTGACATGTTCCCCTAACTCTGTGTGCACTTCATGTCCAGGCACGGCTCAGCAAGCAATGAGCCTGCTGTGTGTGTCACTGTGCACTGCTTGCTTTTGGAAGTAGCGGTATTTTACTTTTTGGGCCATTGGAAGCAGCAATTCCTTGGCTTCCATTTTGAGGTCGCTATTAGCATAAGAGATGTAACTGCCTTTTGTGTATTCATTTTGTGAACTGCAAATTTATTGAATTTGTTCTTTATTTGTAGACTCTTTAGAGGTTTGCATACCTAGAATCATTGTAGGTTTTTCTATAGGAGAACCCTTATCTACTTGACTGCAAGCAGGGATGCTTTTCCTCCTTCCTTTCTGATTGGATGCTTTTTATTTCCTCTCCTGTCTGATCACCATTGCTCAAATATCTAGAAGGGGTAAGAGCACACCAGCCTCACTCGGTATTTCCTTATTGATTGGGGTAGTATGCATTTTAATAAGGAGAGGTGCCATTTTAAATATCTCCAGCATGTTCTACTCAGAATGAAAGTAAGTAAAGCTAGAGGGGTGTCATTCCACACCATGCTTGGGATGTCAGTCTGAGCCTGTAGCCTCTGGCTTCCTCTCTCTCCGCAGTGCTGCCTGCTCCGGCCCCGCTGCTCCAGCCTCCTCTCTTCCATTCCCCACTCAACTCCTTCCCTCGGCTGTGGTGGCCATCCTCTGGTCGCCACGCCCACAGCCTCCTGGGTTAGAAGACTCTTCTTGTCCTTCGTCCCCTCCCGTCCTGCTCCTGAGCAAGTCCTGCCCTCTACATGCGTGCGCCTCATTTCCCTCATGGGAGGGGGGGAGGGGGCGGGAGCGTACGGGGGAGGAGGGAGGGGGAGGGGTCGTACGAGTCTCATGCTCTCGGCAGGATCGGGGAGCCCTGCAGAGGCTGGTGCCCTCCTGGGCTCCTCTTCCATCCCTGCGGACCTCTACCAAGTTCTTTCCTTGTGCTGTAGCTGACAAGGATCTCGCACAGTTGCTGTCTTCCAAGGATGCCATTCGAACAAACAGGAAAGTTTTAGATAGGTAACACTAGGATTAGTGTATATTTCTTTGAATTTAAAGTATGCATATTAGCTGGGTGCCAGTGGTTCACGCCTGTCATCCTAGCTGCTCAGGAGGCTGAGATCTGAGGATCACAGTTTGAAGCCAGCCCAGGGAGGAAAGTCTGTGAGGCTGTTATCTCTAATTAACCACGAGAAAACTGGAAGTGGCGCTGTGGCTCAAGTGGTAGAGCGTTCACCTTGAGGGACAGCGCCCAGGCCCAGAGTTCAAGCCTCACAACCGACAGAAAAAAAAGTATACACATTAGTAAACTGTAGCATAAAAATATCTAGTGGTGCAAAACGTGGTGTGGACTGAGTCTGCCGGGTGATCACATTGCTTTTTAAGACTTAGGATGTTTAAGCGGTGTATAGAGGGCTGCCATTTAACAAGGCAGTTTACGAATGCAGCGCATCTCGATCCACGTTGCCCTTCAGCATTCTCCCGCCCCCACGCCCCTCTGGTCCTTCTTGGTTTTGTAGGATACGCATTGGGTTTTTGACTTCATCCTCCCCATCTCGGGCACGATGCGGGTGACTCTCCGTGCTCCTCTGGAGGTGGTGGGTGCTCCCTTGGCCGGTGCGGGTAACAGGCCAGGAGTGCCGGGTGTGTTCGGTGAGGAGCTCCTGACAGCCTGTATTTACCCATTGGCCGTCCACGCACCCGTTCCTAGGCATTCATTTAGCTGACAGTTGGGAAATGTCAGCGTTCTAATTAACTCCAGCCCGAGAAGGCTGTCTGCAATCTGAAGTCCTTTGATTGATACAGCTGCAATTACAGCCTGGCTGCCTCCCAGCACGCAGCGGGGGGGGGGGGTCATGGGAGGAGGCATGGGGGCTCCAGAGAGGAGGGCCTTGCTGCTGTCCAGCCTGGGGAGTCCGGGGTGCCTCACACCATCCGCACGCCCCTCGTCCGGAGAGCAGACCCGGCCCACCCCCCTCCATCCTCCCCGCTCCCAGGACTGCCTTAGCAGCTCTGCGGGACGTGTCGGGGGTTGTGCAAAACCCAGCTGGCTTTTTGCTCTCATACTTGACAAATTTATGGAGGAGGAGACCTTTACTTATATGGACCCTAGGGACGTCGTAAATGCCCAGTCTCACCTCATGTGAGCAAAATAATAAGGATATAAACCAGGCTTTATTTATTTGTAGGGTTGAGACAAGTCAGAACTCTTTCTTGAGAACTGATGGGCTTTCCTTGAGTGCTTGCTCTGTGCAGGGGTTCGGGGATGTTGCACCCCCATGGGAACAGTCTCAGGGTGGGAAGGTGTCAGGGTGGGAAGGTCTCAGGGTGGGAAGGGTCTCAGGGTGGGAAGGTGTCAGGGTGGGAAGGTGTCAGGGTGGGAAGGTCTCAGGGTGGGAAGGTGTCAGGGTGGGAAGGTCTCAGGGTGGGAAGGGTCTCAGGGTGGGAAGGTGTCAGGGTGGGAAGGTGTCAGGGTGGGAAGGTGTCAGGGTGGGAAGGGCCTCAGGGTGGGAAGGGTGTCAGGGTGGGAAGGTGTCAGGGTGGGAAGGTATCAGGGTAGGAAGGGTCTCAGGGTAGGAAGGGTCTCAGGGTGGGAAGGTCTCAGGGTGGGAAGGTCTCAGGGCGGGAAGGTGTCAGGGCGGGAAGGTGTCAGGGTGGGAAGGTCTCAGGTTAGGAAGGTGTCAGGGTAGGAAGGGTCTCAGGGTGGGAAGGTCTCAGGGTGGGAAGGTCTCAGGGCGGGAAGGTCTCAGGGTGGGAAGGTGTCAGGGTGGGAAGGTGTCAGGGTGGGAAGGTGTCAAGGCGGGAAGGTGTCAGGGTGGGAAGGTGTCAGGGTGGGAAGGGCCTCAGGGTGGGAAGGTGTCAGGGTGGGAAGGTGTCAGGATGGGAAGGTGTCAGGGTGGGAAGGTGTCAGGGTGGGAAGGTCTCAGGGTGGGAAGGTCTCAGGGTGGGAAGGTCTCAGGGTGGGAAGGGTCTCAGGGTGGGAAGGTGTCAGGGTGGGAAGGGTGTCAGGGTGGGAAGGTGTCAGGGTGGGAAGGTCTCAGGGTGGGAAGGGTCTCAGGGTGGGAAGGTGTCAGGGTGGGAAGGTGTCAGGGTGGGAAGGTGTCAGGGTGGGAAGGGTGTCAGGGTGGGAAGGTGTCAGGGTGGGAAGGTGTCAGGGCGGGAAGGGTCTCAGTGTGGGAAGGGTCTCAGGGTGGGAAGGTGTCAGGGTGGGAAGGTGTCAGGGTGGGAAGGTGTCAGGGTGGGAAGGTGTCAGGGTGGGAAGGTGTCAGGGTGGGAAGGTGTCAGGGTGGGAAGGTCTCAGGGTGGGAAGGTGTCAGGGTGGGAAGGTGTCAGGGTGGGAAGGTGTCAGGGCGGGAAGGTGTCAGGGTGGGAAGGGTCTCAGGGCGGGAAGGTGTCAGGGTGGGAAGGTGTCAGGGTGGGAAGGTGTCAGGGTGGGAAGGTCTCAGGGTGGGAAGGGTCTCAGGGTGGGAAGGTGTCAGGGTGGGAAGGTGTCAGGGTGGGAAGGGTCTCAGGGTGGGAAGGTCTCAGGGTGGGAAGGGTCTCAGGGCGGGAAGGTGTCAGGGTGGGAAGGTGTCAGGGCGGGAAGGTGTCAGTGTGGGAAGGGTCTCAGGGTGGGAAGGTCTCAGGGTGGGAAGGTGTCAGGGTGGGAAGGTGTCAGGGTGGGAAGGTGTCAGGGTGGGAAGGTGTCAGGGTGGGAAGGTGTCAGGGTGGGAAGGTGTCAGGGTGGGAAGGTGTCAGGGTGGGAAGGTGTCAGGGTGGGAAGGTCTCAGGGTGGGAAGGGTCTCAGGATGGGAAGGTGTCAGGGTGGGAAGGTCTCAGGTTAGGAAGGTGTCAGGGTGGGAAGGTGTCAGGGTGGGAAGGTGTCAGGGTGGGAAGGTGTCAGGGTGGGAAGGTGTCAGGGTGGGAAGGTGTCAGGGTGGGAAGGTGTCAGGGTGGGAAGGTGTCAGGGTGGGAAGGTGTCAGGGTGGGAGGGTGTCAGGGTGGGAAGGTGTCAGGGTGGGAAGGTCTCAGGGTGGGAAGGTGTCAGGGTGGGAAGGTGTCAGGGTGGGAAGGGTCTCAGGGTGGGAAGGGTCTCAGGGTGGGAAGGGTCTCAGGGTGGGAAGGTCTCAGGGTGGGAAGGTCTCAGGGTGGGAAGGTGTCAGGGTGGGAAGGGTCTCAGGGTGGGAAGGTGTCAGGGTGGGAAGGTGTCAGGGTGGGAAGGTGTCAGGGTGGGAAGGTCTCAGGGTGGGAAGGTCTCAGGGTGGGAAGGTCTCAGGGTGGGAAGGGTCTCAGGGTGGGAAGGTGTCAGGGTGGGAAGGGTGTCAGGGTGGGAAGGTGTCAGGGTGGGAAGGTCTCAGGGTGGGAAGGGTCTCAGGGTGGGAAGGTGTCAGGGTGGGAAGGTGTCAGGGTGGGAAGGTGTCAGGGTGGGAAGGTGTCAGGGTGGGAAGGTGTCAGGGTGGGAAGGGTGTCAGGGTGGGAAGGTGTCAGGGCGGGAAGGTGTCAGGGCGGGAAGGGTCTCAGTGTGGGAAGGGTCTCAGGGTGGGAAGGTGTCAGGGTGGGAAGGTGTCAGGGTGGGAAGGTGTCAGGGTGGGAAGGTGTCAGGGTGGGAAGGTGTCAGGGTGGGAAGGTGTCAGGGTGGGAAGGTGTCAGGGTGGGAAGGTGTCAGGGTGGGAAGGTGTCAGGGTGGGAAGGTGTCAGGGTGGGAAGGTGTCAGGGTGGGAAGGTGTCAGGGTGGGAAGGTGTCAGGGCGGGAAGGTGTCAGGGTGGGAAGGGTCTCAGGGCGGGAAGGTGTCAGGGTGGGAAGGTGTCAGGGTGGGAAGGTGTCAGGGTGGGAAGGTCTCAGGGTGGGAAGGGTCTCAGGGTGGGAAGGTGTCAGCGTGGGAAGGTGTCAGGGTGGGAAGGGTCTCAGGGTGGGAAGGGTCTCAGGGTGGGAAGGGTCTCAGGGTGGGAAGGTGTCAGGGTGGGAAGGTGTCAGGGTGGGAAGGTGTCAGGGTGGGAAGGGTCTCAGGGCGGGAAGGTGTCAGGGTGGGAAGGTGTCAGGGTGGGAAGGTGTCAGGGCGGGAAGGTGTCAGGGTGGGAAGGTGTCAGGGTGGGAAGGTGTCAGGGTGGGAAGGTGTCAGGGTGGGAAGGTGTCAGGGTGGGAAGGTGTCAGGGTGGGAAGGTGTCAGGGTGGGAAGGTGTCAGGGTGGGAAGGTGTCAGGGTGGGAAGGTCTCAGGGTGGGAAGGGTCTCAGGATGGGAAGGTGTCAGGGTGGGAAGGTCTCAGGTTAGGAAGGTGTCAGGGTGGGAAGGTGTCAGGGTGGGAAGGTGTCAGGGTGGGAAGGTGTCAGGGTGGGAAGGTGTCAGGGTGGGAAGGTGTCAGGGTGGGAAGGTGTCAGGGTGGGAAGGTCTCAGGGTGGGAAGGTGTCAGGGTGGGAAGGTGTCAGGGCGGGAAGGTGTCAGGGTGGGAAGGTCTCAGGGTGGGAAGGGTCTCAGGATGGGAAGGTGTCAGGGCGGGAAGGTGTCAGGGTGGGAAGGTGTCAGGATGGGAAGGTGTCAGGGCGGGAAGGTGTCAGGGTGGGAAGGTCTCAGGGTGGGAAGGGCCTCACTGCTGCATCCTCAAAGAGGCAGAGGTGCTGGCAGAGCCCAAGGCCGCTGTGGTCTCCCTGCCTGGCCGTCTGGAGAGGGAGAGGTGTGGTGATGGGGACACAGGCAAATTCCTGAGGGGACCTCAAGCTCAGCGAGAACAGCCCCAGGGAGGGAAGCTTCCTGAGGGCGTGCGGGCGGCAGCGGCTGCAGGGCGGCCACGTGGTGGGTTCAAGGACCATGCCGGCAGGGGGACTGTGGTTGTGTTCTGTAATGATGGCAGGGTCCCCCGAGGTGTCCGGTTGGAAGAGTGTGAGACCGGATCGTGCTTTGGGCAGAAAGCAGATCAGTGCTGCAAGGTATGAGAAGCTGGGGCAGACACCAGCAGGAGCTCCCGACAGTCCCCCTGCGGCACCAGCCGGTCTGCTCAGTCACGCTCACTGCTGTTCTGCAGGACAGGCTGGGGTGTGTGTGTGTGTGTACGTGTGCATGTGTGTACGCATGTGTGGGGAGTGGGGGTACTTACTTTGAGTCCCGCTCTCACTGTGGAAACAAGCCCCTCTCAAGCCCCAACCCTGTTAAGGATAAAAGCCCACAGCTCTGGCCCTCAGCTAATACCAAAGATGGGCACTCGCAGCGCCGGGCGTGTGTTCTAGGTCTGTGTGTCGGTCTCTGCGCCGTGTCTCCTGGGCCCGGGTGCCGTTCCCAGGTCCCAGCTGTGGACTCGGGGTCTGGGCGAGGCAGGGGCCCTCTGCTGCAGTTTGCTGAAAATCCCAGTGTGAGCCACGGCTGAATTCACGTACAGCGTCGAGGGCAGGGAGAGCGGCTGTCCAAGGAGCCGGCTTGGCCTGTGGCGGACATCCTCCGGCCCCGGAGGCCCGGGTGGATGGGGCCGAGTGAGCAGCCGCCGGCCACCTGTCCTTCCTTGGGGCCTTTGTGGCTGGACACGACCCGGGCCGCAGCACTGGTCGCTGACCCCACGCCATGGCTCTGCCCGCTTCCAAAGTGCGCGGACATCGGCTTCCCGTCACGCAGTCTGTTCCGTGAACATGTTCTCTGTGGAATCCAGACTGAGGCAGAAGGGCTACTTTCTTATCTAAAACACTCCTGAATAACTTACCGTTTCTGCATTAGTGATAACCAACGTGGTAATGGCCACTGAGCTGCACAGGGACCTGGAGCCATAGCAAAGCACACATTGCGTGATGTCCACACCCTCTCCGGCATGACTGTGAGGCTCAAAGCACCCAGTAAGACATCAGCCAGACTGCATTTTCAACTGCGTTTTACCTTTTATTTTCTTTTAAAAATTATTATTTGTAAGTAGGTGTACAAAGGAGTTGCCATTTAATAAAGCAGTTTATGAATACAACATCTTTTATTATTTTTTTTTATTTTAAAGAATTTTTGTGTGTGAGAATACTGTACAGAGGAGTGTTCTTGGTCGGTGTCACCCCTTTCAACATTCTCACCCACGCCTCCCTACCCACCCCTCCCTTGCTCTTCTTAATTTTGTAGGACATATGTTCTGGCTGCAGAAGAGAGAGCTCATGCCTTCTTGCTACCTTTCCTCATTCCCCTGAGTTTTGCGTTTGCAACTCATTGTCTTAACACCTTCAAGTTTTCTCAATTTGCACAAGTCTGCAGTTACTGAACATCCTACGAATACATGTGATAAGCTCACACCGTGAACGGTAGCCACCCATCGGCCGTTTAAGGATTGCCCATCTTCAGGGCATCTTACTTTGAAATTGAAAGGAGATTATTGCTCATGGTTGGGTTTTGGGGACAAGACACATCTGTGAACTAGCCGGAAGCTTGGCGTCATGTTGGATTCATGAATGTTTCTTTTGTACACAGACATGCCTGCACTGTCATGCACTACTCTGCCTGCCTGCGGGGACCGTCTGAGCGCTAACCTCTGTCTCCACACGAAGAGCAGACTGAGAGAAGCAGGCCGCAGCCATCGTGAAGACAGCGCATCTCAGGGAGGGCACAGCTCCTGTGTGGCAGCCCGGTGTGTGGACAGGCCTCCGTGGGTCCACCCACAGCCCGACAGCATTTTCCTTCTGCCACCTTTCCTCTCCTAAACTGCTGCTGAGGTTTGGTGGGCCACGGCCCGTCTGTGGCTAGTCTACGTGGTTCTGGCCCTGCAGCATCTCTCTGGACGTCCTGTGGCCAGTCTCTCTGACTGTCCCCGCCTCTGCCACACATGCACTTAGACCAGGGTGATGACTGACACTTACTTAGACCAGGGTGATGACTGACACTTACTTAGACCAGGGTGATGACTGACACTTACTTAGACCAGGGTGATGACTGACACTTACTTAGACCAGGGTGATGACTGACACTTACTTAGACAAGGGTGATGGCTGACACTTACTTAGACCAGGGTGATGACTGACACTTACTTAGACAAGGGTGATGGCTGACACTTACTTAGACCAGGGTGATGGTTGGCCCCTTTGTGCTGGGAAGAGGTCTCGGTGAGTGCGGGTGAGCTGTGGGTGGTGTCCACAGCCTCATGCTCTAAGCCTGGAGGAACAGGCTGGGCTTGCAGGACGTCCCGGCCCTCAGGTTGCTCCTTCCCTGCAGTCCAGCGTCACGTGAGGAAAATGCAGGCCATGGAGACGTGTTGCTTTGAGTCCTTTCACAAAACACTGCATGGTTCTCAGGACGCAGGCTTTGCTCCAGCAAGAGTGAGGGATTCATTGCTGGGACCCAGGTGAGCGGCCTCTTGGCCTCTCGGCCTCTTTTGGGTCTGAGGCTCTTCCAGCCCCTCCCGTTGGGGGCATCGCGGCCGAGAGGAGCCCTGTAGGTGTCCACAGAGCCCATTCTGTCTCGGTGTTGAACCCTCCCTTTGAGGAGCAGCTCCTCTGCCCACTCGGCTGTGTGGACGGCCTCCAGCTCCACAGCCACCCTTAACTCAGAACCGATTCCCTTCGCTCAAGTCCAACAGAAGCCTGTGAACGACAGACCTTCTCGAGCCTGCCCACACTCCCTACGCGCTCACTCCACTTCCACGGAAGGCTCCGGTGTGTGCTGTGTGAGACGTGGACTTCGATGCCCTGGGGTTCAGGTCAGAGAATAGTTTGTATTTCTTACTCAAAAATCAACAAAGAATTCAGATCCAGTTTATAGATCGGTCACGCAGCGCTTGGGAAAGCAGCCTCCACACACAGATTCGTGGCCGAATCTATCTTTCTATTGTGCATAGGGCTTCTGAAAATCCAGGTGCCTCTCTTCAGAATGAGAGCTGTCTTCCCTAATAGATGGACACTAATCAGAGCGATCTGTGTTTTGTTTCAGTCTGGAAATTTGGAATGTGTGCATATTGGCTTCATTCTCCTGTGTGGCGTGTTTCTTTAACTTCTTCCGTCTGGGCACAATGGCTACTGAATTTCCATGGAGAAGTGCGGCTCCGTTGCCCTGTGGCACCCGCCTCCTGTGTCTGGGGAGGAGTTTTCCAGGCAGCCCAGTCTTGAAAGGACGTTCTGCTCATTCTTCCCAGCCGCTCTGAGGGAGACTTTAATGGCCCGGGCAGCATTTTATTGCTAATTTAAGTGTTCACTCCCAGCCAGCATTTCCCTCAGCCCTCACACACGTCATGGAGAATGTGGGGAACTCTGAGAATCAGCCCTCCTCCTAATTATGGGTTCCGTGGATGCCTTCACTTAACTTTGACCTGGGAAGAAAAGCCACCAGTTCCCAGCGAGCAGCAGGGGGAGGGGACAGCCTGCTCGGGTGTGGGCTGCTTATTTGTTTATTTCTCGGAGCTTTTTGGCTCTGCAAACCCAATCTTGTCAGGATTATTTTCAGGTTATTTGTCTAGAGCCCAAAGGAAAGTGACTTTGTTTGTTTTGTGGATTTACATGCCATTTCTAGAAAATAATCTGTCTTTGAAATGGATAAAATAGAGCGTATTAAATCAGAAGGGGAATATTGGTCTTGGTTCCTTTTGTAATCCGGAGAGATTAAGCAAAGAATTGCTGGGAGGGGCTGGAGTGTTTTGAGAGAACAATAAAAATGCCATTGTGTGCGGCTCACAGGGCACAGAAGGGTGGCCGTCCAGGGTGACCCCAGAGGAAAGCCTGTCCCAGGGCACTTGATGTGGAGCCTGGCTGAGGGAACCTAGAGGAGAGCTGACCTCCAGCCTTGGTGTCTCAGTGGATGGAGAGTCGATTCTGGGTTCCTGTGGTAGTGGCTGTGATGTGCTTTGTGCAGCTGAGATCACCCCAGGGTTTGAGGGGCCACTCCTGTCCTCAGCGCACACACCCCGTCAGGGACATCTTGTGACCTCTGCTTGCGTGCAAGTCAGAAGTTGTGAAGGCACCCGGACCGTGCTTCAACAGAAATCACTGTTCTGCACATTCCCTTCTTTACCTGTCATCTCTGAAGTCTTTATTACACAGTCTGCCAGCTTAGAGCAGCAGATATAGATAATTTTGACTTGGTGAGAAACGAAGAGCAATTTGTAATTCCTGACAGCCAGAGAGGCTGAGAAGTCATCCCAGGAAGCACAGCAAAGGAGCTGGTGCAGCCTGACTGCCAGAACCCTTCCTGAACCTTGTTCAGATGTCTGTCGGACAAAGGCTTTTGTCAGCAAGAAATAAAAGTCAATGCTTGCAAACAGAACAAGGAGGAAGCTGGTTCATGTAAACTAGCCATTCCAGAAAAGCCAGGGGATGTGAAAAGAACAGATGCCTAGGGGAGTCGGAGGCTCCCGGCTGGACGCTCACATGGGGAGGCTGGCCTGCGGCCCTCAGCAAGCCCACAGCAACCACGTCCAGAGGGCGCGTCCAGCCCGGGGGCCGGGTCACCGTCCAGCTCCCGGCTGGACACTCACGTGGGGAGGCTGGCCTGCGGCCCTCAGCAAGCCCACAGCAACCATGTCCAGAGGGCGCGTCCAGCCCGGGGGCCGGGTCACCGTCCAGCCCGGGGGGGGGGGGGGAGGGGACAGATCACTGCCCAGCATCTAGAAAGCAGGGCAAGCCCTTCCACGTGGGCTGGGCGCATTACTCTGGGAGCAGACAGTACACCTCACCCCCAGGGGCCTGCCCCTGTGCAGGGTACCCATGGTCACACTGGCCAACAGCAGCGTCGTGAACTTAGGGACGGTCCTGACTTCAAACAGTTAAATTACTATAAACATGTATGAAAAGAGAACGAGGAGGCCTGTAGAAATTGTTTAAGAAGTGGAAGAAGATGAAGGACGGAAGTGCTGGGATGAGTTGGACCAGGTGCATGGTGTGCGTGGGTGCAAGTGTCTAGTGGACCAGTCTTGTGTGTGAGTCTCCCACGCATGGTGAGTGCTGTGTGCTTGTGAACCATCCCCCCCACAGCCCCTCCAGCACACCCCGATTCTCACCATCCCCCCACAGCCCCTCCAGCACACCCCGTCCTCACCATCCCCCCACAGCCCCTCCAGCACACCCCGATTCTCACCATCCCCCCACAGCCCCTCCAGCACACCCCGATTCTCACCATCCCCCCACAGCCCCTCCAGCACACCCCGATTCTCACCATCCCCCCACAGCCCCTCCAGCACACCCCGTCCTCACCATCCCCCCACAGCCCCTCCAGCACGCCCCGATTCTCACCATCCCCCCACAGCCCCTCCAGCACACCCCGTCCTCACCATCCCCCCACAGCCCCTCCAGCACACCCCGTCCTCATCCCCCACAGCCCTTCCAGCACACCCAGGTACTCACCATCCCCCCCACCCCCACGGCCCCTCCAGCACACCCAGGTACTCACCATCCTGTCCCCCCCCTCCCCCCCCCCCTGCCACGGCCCCTCCAGCACACCCAGGTACTCACCATCCTGTCCCCCCCCCCCTCGCCACAGCCCCTCCAGCACACCCCGATTCTCACCATCCCCCCACAGCCCCTCCAGCACACCCCGTCCTCACCATTCCCCCACGGCCCCTCCAGCACACCCAGGTTTCCCGTTTTGGAGATGTGGATTTGTCAGCGTTGCTCTGAGCCCCTGAGCTCTTGGCGTGGCATTTGAGTGGCCGTGGCCTGACCAAGGTCATGGAGAGCTATGTCTGCACACATGAGTTCTTGTTGAGTATATCCGTGTGTATTTACTCTTTCTGTTGCTCTCATCTTATGGGGAACAATTCTTGTCTCTTTATGGAATTAAAACCAGGGTTTTCAAAGCCTTTGATGACATTTTTATTGTGCCTCTATTCATTTTTTTCTACTTTCTTCTGATGATTTCTAGGTCATTGACTTCAATACCTCTTATTTTCTAACGTATACATGTGTTCATGCACATTTCCCTATAAACTGTGTTTCTTATACATAAGAACTTTTTTGGGGGGGTCCTAAGGAAGAATCAGAACTTTTTTTTTGGTCGGTTGTGGGGCTTGAATCAGAACTTTTAATACATTGCATTGTTTTTATAATTTTGTTACAATATTTGTTTCCTTTTAATTTCTTCTTTTCTCATGAATTATTTAGAAATATATTGCTTAATTTCTATAAGTCTGGGAAGGGTTTTAGTTATGTGTTTATTATTGATTTCTTGATTGATCCTTCTGTGGTTAGAGAGTATATAAAAATCACTGAAAATACATTGAAAATGGCTTTCTTGGCTCCTAATGAAAACACTCTTGAAAATATTTTGAGTAAAATTGAAACCTCAGTCTATTTTGATAATTGTATATCTCATATATTTTTATTTTGTTCACTTTTTTATTTAGAGTTGTTTTCAATTTCTATGGTTGTAGATGTCTCTGCTTTTAGTCAATTTTTCTGCTTATGTTTTATGCTTTGAAATTGTGTTATTAGGTGTGTACAAATTTAGGATTTACCATTCCTATTAATTTGTGCCTTTTAATTTTAAATGTCTCTATCTCTAAATATATATGTAACTTTAAGGTCTACTATGTCTGATACCAGTTGAATTGCACTAGATGTTTTATGGTTAGTTTTTTGTTTGTTTGTTTTTTTTAGATCTAACCCCAAAACTTAAACTTGGTACCTGTTACTTTGCTCATTTTCTAGTGCTCTATTGAGTCAGACCTCCAACCCTGTGGTTAGTGTTTTCAAACCATATCTTTCTTCAAAGCATATCATAAACTTTCTTGTATTTAAATGTATTTACTATAAGCAACATATATTTGGATTTTCTAGAAAAGATTATAACATTTTTGTCCTTTATTGCTATTACTTATATCTTCATATAATATAATTACTTATTGTATTTAAATCTAGCATGTTAAAATTCTTTTCTAATTTAGGCCACCTATTCTTTGTCCCAATTATCTTCTTTCTATATTTGCTTTCGATAATTTGTATCTATTTTATGTTTCATAGTTGACCTTGAATAAATGTTAGTTATGTATCCTTTTAATTTTTAAGGGGTTGCTGCAAAGATTTTACCACTCAGCCTTGGGTAACACAACAACCTAGTTTATTTCAACTACTTTTTTTTTTTTGGCAATTGCTGTTATATTTTAATTTTCTTATAATTTAAATCTCAGAAGAATTGTTGATTATCTTAATGATGGCTCATATTTGATGAGAGTTAACCTCATATTTGCCCTTTCTGCTGTTTTTTTCCCTCCTGGCATTTAATAAGCTACTTTATGAAATTATTTCTCTCCAGTGGAAAACTCCAGTTTTGTTTCTTTTTTTTTTGTTGTTGTTATTAGTATTTTTCTACTCTGGATGAGGTCTCAATCTTTGTTCATCTAAAAACATGCTCACTTCACTTTAGTGTTTAGAGGGCATTTTTGCTATGTATTTAGTTCTAGTGTGGAAATACTTTCCCTTAGCTCCTGAAATTGTCATTTGCCCATTGTTGCTTTGGGAGGAAATGTGTGTTTACATCTGAGCACTTTCAGTAGCCCTCCCTCCCTCCCTCCCTCCCTCCCTCCCTCCCTCCCTTCCTCCCTTCCTCCCTCCCTCCCTCCCTCCCTCTCCTCCTCCCTCCCTCTCCCCCCTCCCTCCCTCCCCCCTTCTCCCTCAGCAGTCTTAGGTTGTGGCAGGAGGCTCTAGGGAGAACCCAGTGGCCTTTGCACCAGTCTGTAGGTACCATCTCCTCGGTTGGGTGACATCTTCAAGTGCTGGGCTTTGGCAGCCGGCTTTGGGGAAGCCACATTGGGCGTGGTTTGTGGACACAGGAGGCCTGGGGCAGCTTCGAGCGACCACCGCAAGGCTGCAGCCTTCAGGAACCGCATTCTGCCAACCTGAGCGTGAGAACTGGCTGAGGAGGAACATCTTGGAGCATGCACACCGACTGCCTCCCTTTTCTCTGGAGTCCTGACTTCCACAGCTCCTAATCTTCACAGACCTCATTCTCCCTATACCTTAAAAATGCCCAGATGTGAGTGCTGTCCTCCTGCTTCTAGCACTAGATACTCTATCTCACCTTCTAATGAGACTCAGAGGCAGTCAAAACAACGTCTTAGGCATACTCTAAACGAGTGTCCATTTATCAAAAAAGCAATGGTGAATTCTCCGCCAGCCTCTGCACGAGCAATTGGAAGCAGCCCTGAAAAAAGCACACTCATGGTTCACGGGGAGATACTCAGGATTTATGATTGAAGCATGTTCATGGTTCAGTGATCTAATAAATTGGAAATATAAATACTTCGAAACCACTAAAGAGACACAGATGACGCCACTGCCGCTGAACACCGTGAAGACTGTGGAGCGTTGGTTCAGCAGCTTGGACCCAAAGCTCCACTGCTTGGCTTTGGGTGACACGTGTCAGGGGGGCACCCAGGAGACCACAGGTACCTTCGGGAGCTGCTCTTCTGTGTCTGTGCCGGGCTTGTCCCTGCGGCCCGGGACCACGTCCGGCGGTGGAAGGAGCACTTCACAGTGAGCACTGTGCCTGCGGCACGGAGCAGGCCTGGCCCGCCAGTGTGCCCACCCTCCATCCCAGCCTCCCACCAGTGTGCCCACCCTCCATCCCAGCCTCCCGCCAGTGTGCCCACCCTCCATCCCAGAGCCCGCCAGTGTGCCCACCCTCCATCCCAGCCTCCCGCCAGTGTGCCCACCCTCCATCCCAGAGCCCGCCAGTGTGCCCACCCTCCATCCCAGAGCCCGCCAGTGTGCCCACCCTCCATCCCAGCCTCCCGCCAGTGTGCCCACCCTCCATCCCAGAGCCCGCCAGTGTGCCCACCCTCCATCCCAGCCTCCCGCCAGTGTGCCCACCCTCCATCCCAGCCTCCCGCCAGTGTGCCCACCCTCCATCGCAGAGCCCGCCAGTGTGCCCACCCTCCATCCCAGCCTCCCGCCAGTGTGCCCACCCTCCATCCCAGCCTCCCGCCAGTGTGCCCACCCTCCATCCCAGCCTCCCGCCAGTGTGCCCACCCTCCATCCCAGAGCCCGCCAGTGTGCCCACGCTCCATCCCAGCCTCCCACCAGTGTGCCCACCCTGCATCCCAGAGCCTGCCAGTGTGCCCACCCTCCATCCCAGCCTCCCGCCAGTGTGCTCACCCTCCATCCCAGAGCCCGCCAGTGTGCCCACCCTCCATCCCAGAGCCCGCCAGTGTGCTCACCCTCCATCCCAGAGCCCGCCAGTGTGCCCACCCTCCATCCCAGAGCCCGCCAGTGTGCCCACCCTCCATCCCAGAGCCCGCCAGTGTGCCCACCCTCCATCCCAGCCTCCCACCAGTGTGCCCACCCTCCATCCCAGAGCCCACCAATGTGCCCACCCTCCATCCCAGAGCCCGCCAGTGTGCCCACCCTCCATCCCAGAGCCTGCCAGTGTGCCCACCCTCCATCCCAGCCTCCCGCCAGTGTGCCCACCCTCCATCCCAGAGCCCACCAGTGTGCCCACCCTCCATCCCAGCCTCCCGCCAGTGTGCTCACCCTCCAGCCCAGAGCCTGCCAGTGTGCCCACCCTCCATCCCAGAGCCCGCCAGTGTGCCCACCCTCCATCCCAGAGCCCGCCAGTGTGCCCACCCTCCATCCCAGCCTCCCACCAGTGTGCCCACCCTCCATCCCAGAGCCCTCCAGTGTGCCCACCCTCCATCCCAGCCTCCCACCAGTGTGCCCACCCTCCATCCCAGAGCCTGCCAGTGTGCTCACCCTCCATCCCAGCCTCCCGCCAGTGTGCCCACCCTCCATCCCAGAGCCCGCCACTGTGCCCACCCTCCATCCCAGAGCCCGCCAGTGTGCCCACCCTCCATCCCAGAGCCCGCCAGTGTGCCCACCCTGCATCCCAGAGCCCTCCAGTGTGCCCACCCTCCATCCCAGCCTCCCACCAGTGTGCCCACCCTCCATCCCAGAGCCCGCCAGTGTGCCCACCCTCCATCCCAGAGCCCGCCAGTGTGCCCACCCTCCATCCCAGAGCCCACCAGTGTGCTCACCCTGCATCCCAGAGCCCGCCAGTGTGCCCACCCTCCAGCCCAGAGCCCGCCAGTGTGCCCACCCTCCATCCCAGCCTCCCGCCAGTGTGCTCACCCTCCAGCCCAGAGCCTGCCAGTGTGCCCACCCTCCATCCCAGAGCCCGCCAGTGTGCCCACCCTCCATCCCAGAGCCCGCCAGTGTGCCCACCCTCCATCCCAGCCTCCCACCAGTGTGCTCACCCTCCAACCCAGCCTCCCGCCAGTGTGCCCACCCTCCATCCCAGAACCCTCCAGTGTGCCCGCCCTCCATCCCAGAGCCCGCCAGTGTGCCCACCCTGCATCCCAGAGCCCGCCAGTGTGCCCACCCTGCATCCCAGAGCCCGCCAGTGTGCCCACCCTCCATCCCAGCCTCCCACCAGTGTGCCCACCCTCCATCCCAGAGCCCACCAGTGTGCCCACCCTGCATCCCAGAGCCCGCCAGTGTGCCCACCCTCCATCCCAGAGCCTGCCAGTGTGCCCACCCTGCATCCCAGAGCCCGCCAGTGTGCCCACCCTCCATCCCAGCCTCCTGCAAGGCCTCAGTTCAACTAGCTTCTTAGGCGTTGGCTCACGTCCAGTTCCGGTCCTCCTTCCTGGCACGGTCTTGTAACTGGCTTCAGGCTGCCCTGCACCTGCGTGCCTCAGGGTGGGGTCCCACGCCCCTGCACCACTGGCTTCTCCTGGAGGGACTTCTGGGTGTTGGCCCGGCTGCTGTGGATGGCAGCTGTCACCTGCCTGGCAAAAGCGTGGGTGCTGGGCCTGAGTGTGAGAGATGGAGGGAGGGGCCCTGCTGGACACTGTCTGCCTGCCTACCTGCCTGTCTGCCTGTCCATCCATCCATCCACCCACCCACCCACCTAACCACCCACCTGCCTGCCTGCCTGTCCATCCACCCACCCACCCACCCACCACCCACCTAACCACCCACCTGCCTGTCTATCTGTCTGTCTGTCTGTCTGTCTATCTATCTATCTTCTATTCATCTGTTATCTATCTACTATCTACTTACCATCTATATATTTTCTATCTCTCTCCATCTACCATCCATCTCTTTTCTATCATTTATCCATTATCTATTTCCATCCATCCATTATTTATCACCTCTATCTTTCTAGCTACTATCTACCTACCCATCTATTATCTATCACCTATCCATCATCTCTCTATGTCTGTCTGTCTGTCTGTCTGTCTGTCTGTCTCTTTCCATCTATCCATCTACCGTCCCGTCTCTCACCCATCTATCTCCGTAGGTGTCTCCTCTGGCCTGGGCCTGGAAGCAATCTGGCATTTGGCGTACTTCTCTTTGGCAGGGTTGTCAGTGGCTACACATGGATTTGAGCTGGCTGGGCAGCTTTGTCTGACCACAGCATTACAGGATCTTGGAGCACACTGCTGGTGAGTTCCTATCACAGTACACCCTTATGTCTGATAGCCTTTGTAATGTTTTGATACTGTATATTTTATTTTTCCCTTTGTTAAAAACCCAGAGGGCATTGGTACTATTTTTGCTTTAGGCTATCAACCAATATTCTTTAGAGCAATTAAAATAAAATATGTTTATTATCTGCTTTTACTTTTGTCATTTTTGTCTTCCGTTTCTTTGTTTAGATGAAGTGTGCTGAGGAACTCACTCTGCTGTGTCATATATACCAGGTCTTGTGACAGTGCTGGTTCCGTTCAGGTACATGTGCTTGTGTGTTCATGTGTGCATGCATGCGCGTGTGTGTGCATGTGTGTATATATGTGTGCATGCGTGTGCATACCTCTGTGTTCATGTCTGCGTTTGCTAGTGGAACTTGAACTCAGGGCCCCATGTTCTTGCTCTTTCACTCCTGGCTGGTGCTCTACCACTTGAGCCGCAATCCAGTCTGATATAAACCTAAGCAGACTTTTCTGCTTAGGTTGGTTTTGAACCACATCCTCAGCTCTCAGTCTCTTGAGTAGCTAGGATTACAGGTGAGTGTTGCTGGTACCTGTTTACTATTCTATTTTCATTTGTCTAAAACACTCCTTTTTTTTTTTCCTTTTGAGGATCACTCCAGTAGTGTGCCCGTCAGAGCTGATGGCTTTTCTTTGTACCTTGACTAGCTCTGAAGTCATGACCTTGCACCCTTTGGCTTGGGAGTTTCTGACCCGAAGTCACTTTTATTTATTCTTGATTTTTGAGTTTTGTTTGCTGTGTGCTTTTTCCTGCCACTTTCTTCAAACGTTCCTGTTTGACTTTAGTTCTCAGCAGCCTGCACATGGTGTGTACTGCTTTTCCTGTGTTTTTATTTATGCTAGTGGACAGCACTGGGCTCCTTGGCTGTGTGATTTGCTGTCTTTCATTATTTTCGGAAATCCTTAGCCACTGTCTCTTAAAATATTTCTTTTTTTTCCATTTCCTTTCTGGTTTACAACTGAGATTCTGTTTGCACCTGCCAGTGACAGGTGTTTTTGTTTTATATAGTCCCGTGGCCCTCGGGCTCGGTTCCGTGCAGTCCCGTGGGCCTCGGGCTGAGTTCCGTTCAGTCCCGTGGGCCTCAGGTTTAGTTCTGTGTGGTCCCGTGGCCCTCGGGCTCGGTTCCCTGCAGTCCCGTGGCCCTCGGGCTTGGTTCCGTGCAGTCCAGTGGGCCTCGGGCTGAGTTCCGTGCAGTCCCGTGGGCCTCAGGTTTAGTTCCGTGCAGTCCCATGCACCTCCAGCTCAGTTCCGTGCAGTCCCGTGGCCCTCAGGCTCAGTTCCGTGCAGTCCTGTGGACCTCCAGCTCAGTTCCGTGGACCTCCGGCTCAGTTCTGTGTGGTCCTGTGGGCCTCGGGCTGAGTTCTGTGCAGTCCCGTGGCCCTCAGGCTCAGTTCTGTGCGGTCAGTCCTGTGGCCCTCGGGCTCAGTTCCGTGCAGTCCTGTGGACCTCCGGCTCAGTTCTGTGTGGTCAGTCCTGTGGACCTCCAGCTCAGTTCCGTGCAGTCCTGTGGCCCTCGGGCTCGGTTCCGTGCGGTCCCGTGGCCCTCGGGCTCGGTTCCGTGCGGTCCCGTGGCCCTCGGGCTCGGTTCCGTGCGGTCCCGTGGCCCTCGGGCTCGGTTCCGTGCGGTCCCGTGGCCCTCGGGCTCGGTTCCGTGCGGTCCCGTGGCCCTCGGGCTCGGTTCCGTGCGGTCCTGTGGCCCTCGGGCTCGGTTCCGTGCGGTCCCGTGGCCCTCGGGCTCGGTTCCGTGCGGTCCCGTGGCCCTAGGGAACCCCGTGGCCCTAGGGCTCGGTTCCGTGCAGTCCCGTGGCCCTCGGGCTCGGTTCCGTGCAGTCCCGTGGCTCTCGGGCTCGGTTCCGTGTGGTCCCGTGGCCCTCGGGCTTGGTTCCGTGCAGTCCCGTGGCCCTCGGGCTCGGTTCCGTGCGGTCCCGTGGCCCTCGGGCTCGGTTCCGTGCGGTCCCGTGGCTCGTCCTGTGGACCTCCAGCTCAGTTCCTTGTGGTCCTGTGGGCCTTGGGCTCAGTTCCGTGCAGTCCTGTGGCCCTCGGGCTCGGTTCTGTGCAGTCCCGTGGCCCTCGGACTCGGTTCCGTGCAGTCCCGTGGCCCTCGGGCTCAGTTTTCCATTGGGTCACCATGGAGGCCGGCCTGCCAGTCGCTGTTCCTCTCCGGCGCCCTCTCCGGCCTGAGCTGGCGAGCGTGCCTGTTCTCTATTTTCTGCAGTGTCCTCCCCCGCTTCTCACTCTGCCCCTGACGCGCTCCCACCATCTCCACACGTGCTCTCCACACTGCGACCTTGGTGGTGCGGCCACGCGTGACTTTAAACCCCGGGTCGGCCTCACGGAGCTCTGCGGCCTGTCTCTGAGTGTGCCTGTGTGCTTGCTCGCTGGCTCAGCTTAGAGTTGGAGGGAGTGAACTCACGGACTACTGTGCTGTGTGGGACTTGTGGGTCTGGGTGCGGGGACGGTTGCTTTGCTTCTCTGTGGAGGTGTTTCCCTGGCCAGCGCCTCCTTGGGTTTGGGTGGTGGCTGCTTGGCCCGAGGATTCTTGTCAGGGTGCCCCTGAGGGCTGGTCTGCCCCTTCCCTTCCCAGAGCGTGCTCTCCGGCCTCGCCTGTCCCTGCTCCTCCCCTGTCCTCCTCACAGGGCAGACTGAGGCCGGCCATGACGCCTTCTCTAGGCCTGGCTTAGCTTCATCTCCTGTAGACAGCACCACAGCGCAGTGCAGTGCTCTGCTCCCCACTCATCCTCAGCCATGGGCCAGAGCTTTCCTTCTGCAGCCCTGCCTCCCAGGAGCAGTGCAGGGGCCCTGCAAGGTCCCCTTACCTCCCCAGACCCCTCCCCCAGCACCCAGACCCCTCCCCCGGGACCCCAGACCCCTCCCCCAGCACCCCCACCAGCACTCCAGACCCCTCCCCAGCACCCCCACCAGTACCCCAGACCCCTCCCCCAGCACCCCAGACCCCTCCCCCAGGACCCCCACCAGCACCACAACCCCTCCCCCAGCACCCCAGACCCCTCCCCCAGCACCAACCCCTCCCCCAGCACCCCAGTCCCCTCTCCCAGCACCCCCACCAGCACCCCAACCCCTCCCCCAGCACCCCAGACCCCTCCCCCAGCACCAACCCCTCCCCCAGCACCCCAGTCCCCTCTCCCAGCACCCCCACCAGTACCCCAGACCCCTCCCCCAGCACCCCAGACCCCTCCCCCAGCACCAACCCCTCCCCCAGCACCCCAGTCCCCTCTCCCAGCACCCCCACCAGTACCCCAGACTCCTCCCCCAGCACCCCAGACCCCTCCCCCAGGACCCCCACCAACACCCCAAGCCCCTCCCCCAGCACCCCAGTCCCCTCCCCCAGCACCCCCACCAGCACCCCGATCCCTCCCCCAGCAGCCCTCTGTCACCCCTCAGCAGTTGTTCAGCATCTCCACGGCCTTCTTCTTCTGCAGGGAGGGAAGCGGAGCGCTCTCTCCTCCATTTCCTCAGGACGGGCGAGTGGGTGGACGGTCATCTGCCTGCCCCATTGGATCAGGTGGAGGGGCTGCTTTGCAGGCTGTTTGCCAGCTTTCCATGAGGATGGCGACCAACACGGAGCTTCCTTGCTCCCTTCATTTTATGTTCAAGTCCAAGCCCGTCTACGTGGCCCATCCTGTTCTGAAGTTTGCCCTGGGAGCCCCGTCCCCCAGCCGGCCCGGCGTCTTCTTGTCAGTGAGCCTTGGGGAGCTGGTTCTCCCTGCTTCGGTTCCGCACAGTCTCCGCTTTCTGAAAATTGCTTTTGTTCCCATCTGATTGTTCTGGTCACTGGCTTCCTTGTTAGAAGCGTTTCTCAGATGTCTGGCGCAGCTTCACCATCTGCTCGTGATTAAGAATGACAGGCCAGCCATCAGTCCCTGCTCTGAACGCATGGGCGGCGCTGCCCGGCTCTGGGCCGCGCGGACGGTGGTCTGGAGGCTTGACGAGGCCCTCCCTCCGTGCCAGCCTCTGCTCTTCCCTCTGGTGAGGCAGATGGGTGAGGACAGGAGGTCGGGCCTGGAAGCCTAGCATCCCCATCTGCCCGAATGGCTCCACTTAAATGATGCGGGGACGGTAGGTTGCATTTCTGCAGCTTCAGTCCTCTTTCTGCACGCTAGGACGATTGCTATTCATTTAAAATGGCTAAACAGACTTAGGTTTTTAATTAAACCTGCAGTGTGTCCTTCCGGGACCCGCTTACGGCAAGTGTGAATAGTAGACTTTCAATCTTGGGCGCGAGCTTCCATTTGCCGCCCGTGTAAAGCCCTGTGCGGAGGTTCCTGATGGCTCTGGGCTGATGAGGAAAGGGAAGTGACAGGGAAGGGCACGCAGCAGAGCCCCGGCCCCGTCTTCCTCGGGGTGGCCGGAGCAGCTGGGAGGAGCACTCGGGGCTTGATGCCGTGCGCGACTGCACCCACGCTTGGGGGTCAGACCCCCTCAGAGACAGAGACCCAGGGCTCTCCTGCCCTCCTGGTGAGCCACCGCAGACCACCAGGGGGCCGGGGGGGTGGGGGTGCCACTTCCCTCCACCACCCTGACCCTCACTGGTGACCAAAGACCTGCCCGTGAGTGCTGGACACTCTGGGGGTGCAGAGACGAGGGGCCTTCCTAACAAGCCGGAGGTCCCGCCGGCCCTGCTCTCGGCTGCCTGGCGCAGAGCTGGCCCGCGCGGGGATGCCTGGCCACGTGTTCACGTGGGAGTCCGTGGGCGGCACTGCCGTTCTGGTGGGGAGTCGCTGGGCCCAGGGTTCACAGCGTGCCATGCGATGGCGTGTGCGAGATCCAGGGTTGGGCGCGGGTGACACGTGCCTGTGAGGCTGTCGGCGAGGACTGCTTCATGAAAGGGAGACTCTGCTGAGAGGAGCCCCGAACATGTGAGGCCTCTGTGCACGGGCCCTGCTTGTAAACAACGCCAGGTGGAGCCGCTGCAACCGCAGACAGCTGCTGGGCTGGGTCAGGGCTGAGTCGCTGAGATGGACACTTGTGGGACCCCCAGGCTGCACCGGGGGTCAGGAAGCGGGGGGCCCCAGGGAGGCCCAGGAACCCCAAGGTGCCCCAGCTCCCCCAGGGCCCAGGCTCGCTGCCGCTTGGATAATGCAGCACGCTGCCTTGTGTACACCCGGCTGACGGTGATTTCCCTCCATTAGAGTCCTCCTCCCAGCCTCTTTAAAAACCCATCTCCGAAGGAGCCGCTCAGCATTCCGGCGCTGTCAGCCGGGGTGATGCGCTGCAGGAAATAGGTGCCACTGGTGTGCACAGAGCTTGAAAAACGACCAGACAGAGCCGGGCGCTCTGCGTCCGGTGTCGGCAGCGTGGGCAGGATAATAAATCAACCTGTCTCATGTCAAGGGTCACTTCGTCTGAATGTTTAAAGCGTTTGTGCCAATCTAATCAGGCTGGGCAGAGGCCATTCTTCTGGGAGCCTCGGGTGTGGTAGCCCCAGAGAGGCCATTCTCAGATCCAAAGACTCTGGAGCCTCGCTGGGGAGGCTGGACCCCGGCTCCGTCCTCCGGCCGCAGCCTCGTCCGTCAGCTGGAGGCCGGAGGTCATTGCTCAGCACTGGGCGGGACGCTTGGTCTTAGTGACTCTGGGGGGCTGCCTTGTGGGGGCTGAGGAGCAGACCTGGCTGCATGACATGGGGCCTTGTTGGAAGCACGTGGCTGAGTCCTGCACGCCTCTCCCCTCCGCAGCTCGCCCTGACACTGCAAGGTGCTTGTGCTTGGTTCTTTCTACTTAGCCAGTACTTCCGTTCCAAGGAAAGAAAAAATAAAACTACGAGTTCTTGGGATGAATTTTGAATTATTACAACAAATTCTCCATTTTCTTTATTGTACAATGCCAGGTGTGTGTGTGTGTGTGTGTGTGTGTGTGGTGTGTGCGCGTGTGTGTGCGCGTGTGCCAGTAATGGCTTGAATTCCGAGCCTAGACGCTGTCCCTTAGCATTTTTGCTCAAGGCTGGCACTCTAGCCCTCCACTTTGGCTTTTGGGTGGTTCATTGGAGATAAGAGTGTTACGGACTTTCCTGCCTGGACTGGCTTTGAATTGCCAGCCTGAGCTCTCATGGGCCTGAGTAGCTAGGATTACAGGCATAGCCACTGATGCCCTGCTTGAGATGCTGGTTTCATGTGCAAACGTAAGCAATTTCACGTACTTGCAGAATTGTGAATTCACACAGTTCACGTGTGATGTCCTGCCCCGCGGCTGCCTTGATCTCGCTGGAGGAGGCCAGGGCTGGCTGGTCAGGAGGCCCAGGTGGGCGTGCTGTCCTGGGGCGTGGCCTCTGGGGCGGCGTGGAGTCTGTGAAGCAGGCCTGGCCTTTCAAGTCCCTGCTTGAGCATTCTCTACGAGCTCGTTTGCCTCGTGCGAGGAGGGACTGCTTTGATTTTTATTTTATTTTGCTTTTGCAAAAGTCAGTCAAGCATCCAGCCTGCACTGAGAATCAACTCTCTTTCTTCCACAAACACTCCTAATTTGGGGGGGGGAGTTGTCTGGCTCCGACAGACCTGATCAGCCGCGAGGTGGGTGCCGGCGGGGCGGTGGTGGGAGCGGCCTGGTGCATCTCCTCACTCCGAGTTCAGGAAGCGGTCACCACACGCTTGTGCCACACGGGCTGGCGCTGGTGCACTGGGCACGGAAAGCCACGTGGTCACAGCGAAGTCACGGGCGGAGGGGCTGGCAGGAGAAGTGCTGGGCCGCCTAGTGGAGGGGCCTCCGCAAGCCCTCCCCCAGGACAGGTGGCAGGGCCCCACTCTGTGTCCCCAGGCCCTCAGCCGCGCCTCCCCTGAGAGGTGACACGGCAGAGTCTGCGGGGATGCGCGGCCGGCCCAGGCCTCCGTGGGCAGGCGGTGCTGAGGTGCCGTCATCTCTTGGGGCTGGCATCCTCACTGGGGCGCGCGTGGAGGTCACCTGCTCCAGGTGCTGGGCGTTTGCGGTGCTCAGCGCAGCCGGGGCAGGCTGCGGTGTTGACGTGCTGGCCTGGTGGGTGGGGTGGGCGGGTGTCCTGTTGCGGGGGCACAGTGGGTGTGGTGGGTGGGGTGGGCAGGTGTCCTGTCACAGGGGACACAGTGGGGGATGTGGGGGACATGGTGGGGATGTGGGGGACACGGTGGGGGATGGGGGGGACATGGTGGGGGATGGGGGACACGGTGGGGGATGTGGGGGACACGGTGGGGGATGGGGGACATGGTGGGGGATGGGGGACATGGTGGGGGATGGGGGACATGGTGGGGGATGTGGGGACACGGTGGGGGATGGGGGGACACGGTGGGGGATGGGGGACATGGTGGGGGATGGGGGACATGATGGGGGATGGGGGACATGGTGGGGGATGTGGGGACACAGTGGGGGATGGGGGGACACGGTGGGGGATGTGGGGGACATGGTGGCGGATGTGGGGGACATGGTGGGGGATGGGGGACATGGTGGGGGATGGGGGACATGGTGGGGGATGGGGGACATGGTGGGGGATGGGGGGTGTGGGGGACATGGTGGGGGATGTGGGGGACATGGTGGGGGATGTGGGGGACATGGTGGGGGATGGGGGACATGGTGGGGGATGGGAGGACATGGTGGGGGATGGGGGACATGGTGGGGGATGTGGGGGACATGGTGGGGGATGGGGGACATGGTGGGGGATGTGGGGGACATGGTGGGGGATGTGGGGGACATGGTGGGGGATGTGGGGGACATGGTGGGGGATGTGGGGGACATGGTGGGGGATGTGGGGGACATGGGGGATGTGGGGAACATGGTGGGGGATGGGGGACATGGTGGGGGATGGGGGGACATGGGGGATGTGGGGACATGGTGGGGGATGGGGGACATGGTGGGGGATGGGGGACATGGTGGGGGATGGGGGACATGGTGGGGGATGTGGGGGACACGGTGGGAAGATGTGGGGGGATGTAGGGGGACATGGTGGGTTATGGGGGACACGGTGGGGGATGGGAGGACATGGTGGGGGATGGGGGGACATGGGGGATGTGGGGACATGGTGGGGGATGGGGGACATGGTGGGGGATGGGGGACATTGTGGGGGATGGGGGACATGGTGGGGGATGTGGGGGACACGGTGGGAAGATGTGGGGGGATGTAGGGGACATGGTGGGGGACAGGGGGACGTGTTGGGGGACGGGGGGACGTGCTCTCCTGCATCTCAGGCTCCCAGAGCAGCTGCAGTCTGGGGGTCGGCAGGGTGGTGTCTGGCGGTTGCCCGTCAGCAGAACTGGGCTAGAGGTTCCGGCACAGTCTGTGTCCTAGCTGCCTAGAGACGAGGGTCCGTCTCATCTGGTGGGTGCTGGGCACAGCGGCACACAGCTTCACGCTGCTCACAAGATACCAGGGATCACCAAGGGGTTCAACGAGGCAGGGGCTCGATGGAGGCCGGGGCTCCACGGAGGCTGGGGCTCCACGGAGGCCGGGGCTTGCTGCCACCATCCTGGCTACTGTGGAAGCGGTGGGCAGAGGACCACAGCTTGGGTCCAGCCTGGGCAAATGTTCAGGAGGATCCCATCTCAACCAACAGGTAGGCGTGCTGGGAGAGCCTGACATCACCAGGCCTGCGAAGCACAAATAGGCGGGCTGCAGTCCAGGCTGGCCCAACAAAGTACAAGACCATAGCCCCAAATGATGAGCGCAGAAAGGCCAGGGGCATGGCTCAGGTGGTGGAGCGCGTGCCGAGTAAGTTCAAGGCACGGGGTTTCGCCCTCTGAAGATCTGTGTGTTTTGTGTTATGGATGTCTTAAAATAGGGCAGCAGGGCTTACTGTGTGCTGTGTGCCTGCACATATTGGTGAGAGCATGTTCACCCGTCTACTCCCTCCCCCCCTTTGTTGCTTTTAATCTGCTTTATTGTCCTATTTTCATACGTGCATGGACTTTATTGCCATCATTTCCCACCCCCATGTGCTCCCTCCAGCGATTCCTTCCTACCGATGGTCCTTCTTTATTCATACCCTTATTCTTGTTTTGTGTTGATTTTTAGGTCTAGATTCTGCATATGAGAGAAAGCTTGTGATGTTTGTCTTTTTGAGTCTGATTTATTTCTCGTAACCTGGTGATCTGTAGCTCCACCCGTTTTCCTGCAAATAGAACATTTCATTCCTCTTTGTGGTACGGTGAGGCCCTGTTGTTTGTGTATACCACGTTTTCTTTATTCATCCTGCCCGGTGGTGGTAATGGCAGATCATGTGGTGTCACTGGATCTTAGTCATCATCGTAGATTGTAGTTCCATTTTCGGTTATGATTCCCATAGAGGTTGCGTTAATCCACATTCTCTCCAGAAGCGTCTGAAAGTTCCTTTGCCCACATCCTCTCCAGCATGTTGCTCTTTGCTTTCTTGATGGGTGTCGTGGTTGGAATCAGATGAGAGCGCAGTGTGGCTTTACTTTGCATTTCCTTTATGGCTTAGGCCGTTGAACATTTCTTCATGTATTTATTGGACATTTGTACTTTTTACTTAAAAAAAAATCTGTCTTTTCAACTCATTTGCTCATTTACTAATTGGATGGTTTGACTTTTTAAGTTTAATTCTTTTAGCTTTTTATGCATTCTAAACATTAATCCTTTCTCAAGTGAATAGCTAGAGAAGTGTTCTCCTATTCTCGAGGTTGGCTCTTGATTCCAGTAATTATTTTCTTTGATTGGGAAAGCTTTTTAATTTAATACAGTCCCATTCATCAATTTGTGCTCTTATTTCCTGACCAGTTGGAGATCTATTCAGAAAATGTCATCTATTTCTAGATCAACAGGAGTTTTCCTACAGGACTTGAAAAGTTTTAGGACCAAGTACCAGTGGACATGCCCATAATCTAGCTATTCAAAAGGCAGTTCGAAGCCAGTTCAGGCAGGAAAGTGCAAGAGACTCTTATCTCCAATTAACCATCTAAAAGCCAAAATGGAGTTGTGGCTTAAGTGGCAGAGCTCTAGTCTTGAGCCAGAAAAGCTCAGAGTTAGTGCCCACACCCTGAATTCAAATCCTAGGAATAGCATACTCTCTCTCTCTCTCTCTCTCTCACACACACACACACACATACACACCACACACACACACACACACACACACACACACACACACACACACACACACACACAGTTTTAGGTCTTGCAGTAATATCCTCCATCCATTTCTGAATTGATTTTTAGGCAAGATAGGAGACAAGGATCTAGTTTCAGTCTTCTACATGAGGATCTCTAGTTTTTCTAGAACCTTTTGTTGAAGAGATGGGTTTTTTTCTCCAAAGTATGTTTTGAGCCTGTTTGTCTAAAATCGTTTGGCTGTAGGTATGTGGGCTTATTTTTTTGCCTTCTTTGCATTGGTTCACTTCCTGTCTCTTTGCCAGTGTCATGCTAGTTTTGTTACATTGGCTTTGCAGTATAATTGAAAGTCTGCTAGTCTTCCAGTGTAACTCTCTACCCAGGACTGATTTGGCTGTTTGGGGTCTTCTATTCTATTTTTCTGTTTATGTGAAGGCTGTAATTGGAATTTTTGATGGGGATTTTATTGAACCGGTAAATTTCTTTTGGGTGTATAGCAATTGTCACATTAATCCTATGGTCCTTAGATATGGAAGTCTTTCCATCTTCTTAAGTCTTCTTCAAGTTCTTCGTCTAATGTTTTATAGTTGTCACTCACCTTTTCTGTTATTTCTAGATTTTTTGAAAAAAGAATGGGCTGGGCTGTGTGTGTGTGTGTGTGTGTGTGTGTGTGTGTGTGTGTGTGTGTGTGTGTGAATGAATAAGCTTGATTTTCTGACTTTTTCCCCAGCCTATTTATTAGTAGTTATATAGATGGGCTATTGACTTTTGCATTTTGATTTTGTGTTCTGTCACTTTGCTGAAAGTATTAATCAAATGTAAGAGGTTTTTGATGGCGTCTTCAGGGAGTTTTAATCATCTGCAGTAAGGATGATTTGAATTTGTCCTCTATTTCCTTTCTCTCGCCTCATTGCTCCAGCTAAGCGTGTACGCACTGTAGTGAAGATGAGCAGGAGCGTGGGGGCTCTTGCTCATTCCTGACACAGAGAGCATGCGTTAGCATTCTGAGAGCATGCCTCCAGTGATGCTGGTTGTGTGTTTATTTTCCTCAGGTACAGTCCTCCTGCTTGATTCAGGGCTTTGTCAGAACGGGTGTGGTGTTGTCAGTTTTGCCCACATCTATGGAGATGACCATGTGACTTTTGCCCTGGAGTCTGTCTCTGCTACACTGTGTGTATTGATTTGCAGAGGCTGAGCCTCGCCGGCATGGCGGAACCAAGGCCAAGGCGAGGGTGAGCCCTGAGGCCGTCTTCGTATGGGGCTGACTGCTCTACTGGAAACGTTTGTGCCCCTCTTCATGAAGGAAATTGGACTATAATTTTCTTTTTTGTTGTGAATTTTTCTTAAAAGGAAAGGGAAAACTTAGCAGTAAATCTGTCTGGCTTTTCTGTTAGAAGACTATTACTGTACCAACGTCCTAGCTCATTAGAGGTCCATCTGAGAGCTTCATAGTCTTCTGCCTCCATTTCGGTAGGTCACGTGCATCTAGAAGTTTATCCATTTCTTCCAGGGTCTCCAGTTCATTACAATGTTTTAAACATATTCCTTAATGATCTTCTGAGTCATTAGTATTTATGGAAATACTCATATTCATCTCCAATTTCTTAAATTTGGGTTTTCTCCCTTTTTTGGGGCTAGTTTGGCTAAGAGTTTGAGAATCTTAAGTAGCTTTTCAAATACCCAACTCTGTGTTATTAGTTTTTTTACATTTCTCTAAAATTGAAAGGTTTTTCAGGCCCACTGTTTTGGGCCTGTAGATACACAGTCCATGACAACCAGGGTATAGAGGAGAAAAACCTAGTTCTCGACCAGGACACAGAAGGGAGAATGGAGAGGCCTGGATTAGCCACCCCTCATGTGTGACCCTACAGTGACCAAATGCCTCTTACTAGCCCTGCCCCTAGAAGCTCCCCAATACTGCTTCCACGGAGAGCAAGGTCTCAACACATAGGCCTCTGGTGACCTTCAAGAACAAAGCTGTAGCTGGCACCTAGTATGAATGCCACCTACAGGGACAGTGACGGATGTCACACTTCTGTGTGATGAGGATGGATGGAGTCACCCTTCTGTGTGGTGAGCATGGATTGCATCACACTTGTGTGCGGTGAGCACAGATCACGTCACACTTCTGTGGGACGAGGATGGATCGCATCGCACTCCAAGATGAAGCTTGGAGATGGTCGCTGGTGTGTAGGCCCAGCCTCCCAGAGATGAGGCTGCAGCATCAGGCTGCACACCGTCCACTGGGATGGGAACGGTGGAGGAATTCCCAGAGCGAGAGGTGTGCCAAGGTGCAGGGTGAGGAGGGGCTGACAGAGGCCCAAAGGAGGCAAAGCAGTTTCTTGAAGGGTGTCCGGGAGGCTCAGCAGCCCGAGCTCGCGGTGGACAGGGCTTCTGCTCCAGGAAGCTGCCAGCAGTGAGCCTCGCCCAGGGAAGGGCTGTCTGCTGAGACCTCCAGCCGCAGAGTCCAGGCCGCTGCAGGAAGGCAGGTATGGGGCTTGTGGATTCTCCTCTGTCACTTCTGGAATAGCACAGGAGAGGGGGCACCGGCCCCTGGGGACAGGGGCACAGCCCCAGCTCAGGCAGGGTGAGCCGCTAGCTGTCCACTGCACGGCACCTTCTCATGTGCAAGGTGGGCATGTGAACTGAAGTGGCCACCCCTGTCCCTTTGGGGTCAGGCCAGCCGCCAGCCACCTCTGCACAGGCCAGGCCCCAACCCCTCAGCTGCACACACAGAGGGGAGGTGAGCAGAAGGGGAGGAGCCCACACAAGGGACGAGTAGCGGCATGCATGATGACATTTTTCTTTCAGACTTGGATGGAGATTTAGTGCCAGGCTTGTTTCCAGGGGAAAAAGTGCAGAAATGAACTTTTAGATCGAATAAAATATTAAAGACTATGATATTAATACACGTGTCACCATATCAGTGAAGGCATAAGATGTATTTTTATTCTCTTTATGAAGGAAGGAGTTGAAGAAGGCAGATGCTCAAAGACAGAGTGAGAGAGCAGCCTTCAACCTGGATGAGAGTGTGCGAATGACTCCACGGGGCGGTGGACAGGAGGTGTGCAGAGCACACTGTGGGGCGGTGGACAGGAGGTGTGCAGAGCACACTGCAGGGCAGTAGACAGGAGGTGTGCAGGCTATGCTGTGGGGTGGTGGATGCAAGGTGTGCAAATGACACTGTGGGGCTGTAGACAGGAGGTGTGCAGACCCCACCCCTGGGCTGTGGACTGGTGGTGTGCACACAACACTGCAGGGCTGTGAGTGGGAGGTGTGCAGACCCCACCCCTGGGCTGTGAGTGGGAAGTGTGCAGACCACACCATGGGGCTGTGTCATTTCCCGAGCCACAGTGTGTGTGCAGATACATGATGAGCATGCTACCAGGTGACCAGAAACATGGGTGACCTCACCACACGGTGATGATCTGAACACGGTGACCTCACCACACGGTGATGATCAGAAACATGGGTGACCTCACCACACGGTGATGATCTGAACACGGTGACCTCACCACACAGTGGTGACCAGAAACATGGGTGACCTCACCACACGGTGATGATCTGAACACGGTGACCTCACCACATGGTGGTGACCAGAAACATGGGTGACCTCACCACATAGTGATGACCAGAAACATGGGTGACCTCACCACACGGTGATGATCTGAACACGGTGACCTCACCACACGGTGATGACCAGAAACATGGGTGACCTCACCACACGGTGATGACCAGAAACATGGGTGACCTCACCACACGGTGATGACCAGAAACATGGGTGACCTCACCACACGGTGATGATCTGAACACGGTGATCTTACCACACGGTGATGACCAGAAACATGGGTGACCTCACCACACGGTGATGACCAGAAACATGGGTGACCTCACCACACAGTGATGACCAGAAACATGGGTGACCTCACCACACGGTGATGATCTGAACACGGTGATCTCACTACACGGTGATGACCAGAAACATGGGAGACCTCACCACACGGTGATGATCTGGAACACGGTGATCTCACCACACAGTGATGACCAGAAACATGGGTGACCTCACCACACGGTGATGATCTGAACACGGTGACCTCACCACACAGTGATGACCAGAAACATGGGTGACCTCACCACACGGTGATGACCTGGAACACGGTGATCTCACCACACAGTGATGACCAGAAACATGGGTGACCTCACCACACGGTGATGATCTGAACACGGTGATCTCACCACACAGTGATGACTAGAAACATGGGTGACCTCACCACACGGTGATGATCTGAACACGGTGACCTCACCACACAGTGATGACCAGAAACATGGGTGACCTCACCACACGGTGATGATCTGAACACGGTGATCTCACCACATGGTGATGACCAGAAACATGGGTGACCTCACCACACGGTGATGATCTGAACACGGTGATCTCACCACACAGTGATGACCAGAAACATGGGTGACCTCACCACACGGTGATGATCTGAACACGGTGACCTCACCACACAGTGATGACCAGAAACATGGGTGACCTCACCACATGATGATGACCTGGAACACGGTGACCTCACCACATGGTGATGACCTGGAACATGGGTGACCTCACCACACGGTGATGACCAGAAACATGGGTGACCTCACCACACGGTGATGATCTGAACACGGTGATCTCACCACACAGTGATGACCAGAAACATGGGTGACCTCACCACACGGTGATGATCTGAACACGGTGACCTCACCACACAGTGATGACCAGAAACATGGGTGACCTCACCACATGATGATGACCTGGAACACGGTGACCTCACCACATGGTGATGACCTGGAACATGGGTGACCTCACCACACGGTGATGACCAGAAACATGGGTGACCTCACCACACGGTGATGATCTGAACACGGTGACCTCACCACACAGTGATGACCAGAAACATGGGTGACCTTACCACATGGTGGTGACCTGGAACACGGTGACCTCACCACATGGTGATGACCTGGAACATGGGTGACCTCACCACACGGTGATGACCAGAAACATGGGTGACCTCACCACACGGTGATGATCTGAACACGGTGACCTCACCACACAGTGATGACCAGAAACATGGGTGACCTCACCACATGATGATGACCTGGAACACGGTGACCTCACCACATGGTGATGACCTGGAACACGGGTGACCTCACCACACGGTGATGACCAGAAACATGGGTGACCTCACCACACGGTGATGATCTGAACACGGTGATCTCACCACACGGTGATGACCAGAAACATGGGTGACCTCACCACATGGTGGTGACCTGGAACATGGTGACCTCACCACACAGTGATGACCAGAAACATGGGTGACCTCACCACATGGTGATGACCAGAAACATGGGTGACCTCACCACACGGTGATGACCAGAAACATGGGTGACCTCACCACACGGTGATGATCTGAACACAGTGATCTCACCACATGGTGATGACCAGAAACATGGGTGACCTCACCACACGGTGATGATCTGAACACGGTGACCTCACCACACAGTGATGACCAGAAACATGGGTGACCTCACCACACGGTGATGATCTGAACACGGTGATCTCACCACACGGTGATGACCAGAAACATGGGTGACCTCACCACACGGTGATGATCTGAACACGGTGATCTCACCACACAGTGATGACCAGAAACATGGGTGACCTCACCACACGGTGATGATCTGAACACGGTGATCTCACCACACGGTGATGACCTGTAACACGGTGATCTCACCACACGGTGATGACCAGAAACATGGGTGACCTCACCACACGGTGATGATCTGGAACACGGTGATCTCACCACACAGTGATGACCAGAAACATGGGTGACCTCACCACACGGTGATGATCTGAACACGGTGACCTCACCACACAGTGATGACCAGAAACATGGGTGACCTCACCACACGGTGATGATCTGAACACGGTGATCTCACCACACGGTGATGACCAGAAACATGGGTGACCTCACCACACGGTGATGATCTGAACACGGTGATCTCACCACACAGTGATGACCAGAAACATGGGTGACCTCACCACACGGTGATGATCTGAACACGGTGATCTCACCACACGGTGATGACCTGTAACACGGTGATCTCACCACACAGTGATGACCAGAAACATGGGTGACCTCACCACACGGTGATGATCTGAACACGGTGACCTCACCACACAGTGATGACCAGAAACATGGGTGACCTCACCACACGGTGATGATCTGAACACGGTGACCTCACCACACAGTGATGACCAGAAACATGGGTGACCTCACCACATGGTGGTGACCTGGAACATGGGTGACCTCACCACATGGTGATGACCTAGAACACGGTGACCTCACCACACAGTGGTGACCTGGAACATGGGTGACCTCACCACATGATGATGACCTGGAACATGGGTGACCTCACCACACGGTGATGATCTGAACACGGTGATCTCACCACACAGTGATGACCAGAAACATGGGTGACCTCACCACATGGTGGTGACCTGGAACACGGTGACCTCACCACATGGTGATGACCTGGAACACGGTGACCTCACCACACAGTGGTGACCTGGAACATGGGTGACCTCACCACATGATGATGACCTGGAACATGGGTGACCTCACCACATGGTGATGACCTGGAACATGGGTGACCTCACCACATGGTGATGACCTGGAACACGGTGACCTCACCACATGGTGATGACTTGGAACATGGGTGACCTCACCACATGATGATGACCTGGAACATGGGTGACCTCACCACACGGTGATGATCTGAACACAATGATCTCACCACATGGTGATGACCAGAAACATGGGTGACCTCACCACATGGTGGTGACCTGGAACATGGGTGATCTTACCACACGGTAATGACTTGGAGCATGGTGACCTCATCACATGGTGATGACCTGGAACATGGGTGACCTCATCACATGGTGCTGACCTGGAACACGGTGACCTCATCACATGATGATGACCTGGAACATGGGTGATCTCACTACATGGTGATAACCTGGAACACGGTGACCTCACCACATGGTGATGACCTGGAACACGGTGACCTCACCACATGGTGATGATCTGAACACGGTGATCTCACCACACAGTGATGACCTGGAACATGGGTGACCTCACCACATGGTGATGACCTGGAACATGGGTGACCTCACCACATGATGATGACCTGGAACATGGGTGACCTCACCACATGATGATGATCTGAACACGGTGACCTCACCACACAGTGGTGACCTGGAACACGGTGACCTCACCACATGGTGATGACCTGGAACATGGGTGACCTCACCACATGGTGATGACCTGGAACATGGGTGACCTCACCACATGATGATGACCTGGAACACGGTGACCTCACCATATGGTGATGACCTGGAACATGGGTGACCTCACCACATGGTGATGACCTGGAACACAGGTGACCTCACCACATGATGATGACCTGGAACACGGTGACCTCACCACATGATGATGACCTGGAACATGGGTGACCTCACCACATGATGATGACCTGGAACATGGGTGATCTCACCACATGATGATGACCTGGAACACGGTGACCTCACCACATGGTGATGACCTGGAACATGGGTGACCTCACCACATGGTGATGACCTGGAACATGGGTGACCTCACCACATGATGATGACCTGGAACACGGTGACCTCACCACATGGTGATGACCTGGAACATGGGTGACCTTACCACATGATGATGACCTGGAACATGGGTGACCTCACCACATGGTTTTGACCTGGAACACGGTGACCTCACCACATGGTCTTGACCTGGAACACAGGTGACCTCACCACACAGTGGTGACCTGGAACATGGTGACCTCACCACCACACAGATGCACATGTCAGTCATGTAGATGCCTACATGCAGGCCCATGCACCCATGTGTGGTCACACTGGTACACATGTGTGCACATAGATACACATCTGCACACACACACACACACAAGGTCCTCTCCAGTGTGAAGATGTGTAGCTTGCTGTCCATATTTCATTCATCTTTTTGTGATGTTGTCTGCAGAGAGACTGGAACCCTGGCTTTGGGACAGTGTCTGGAGAGGGGGATGGTGGGAGATGGAGGGACCAGAAGAAAAGCCTCCCACTCCAGCCTCAGGGCCTGAAGATAAGCCTGGGACAGCTTCTTCCCACTGGGTGGGGCCAGGATGGAGGCTTGTCTTCCCCCCAGTGGGTGGGGCCAGGATGGAGGCTCATCTACTCCAGTGGGTGGGGCCAAGATGGAGACTCCTCTCCCCCAGTGGGTGGGGCCAGGACGGAGGCTTGTCTCCTCTAGTGGGTGGGGCCAGGACGGAGGCTTGTCTCCTCCAGTGGGCGGAGCCAGGATGGAGGCTTATCTCCTCTAGTGGGCGGGGCCAGGATGGAGGCTCCTCTCCCCCAGTGGGCAGGGCCTGGATGGAGGCTTGTCTCCTCCAGTGGGTGGGGCCAGGATGGAGGCTCCTCTCCCCCAGTGGGCAGGGCCAGGATGGAGGCTCATCTACCCCAGTGGGAAGGGCCAGGGTAGAGGCTTGTCACCCCCAGTGGGAAGGGCCAGGGTGGAGGCTTGTCTCCTCCAGTGGGTGGGGACAGGATGGAGGCTTGTCTACCCCAGTGGGTGGGACCTGTGGTGAAGAATCAGCTGAATCTGGCTCCTATACCACATGGTGGTCAGGACAGCCTCAGGCAGAGAAACTGAGGTCTCCCTTCCACAGGGTGGTCAGCCTGAGACGTGGCCCTGGCTGCCTTCAGGTGATGCCACAGCAATGCTGGAGACCAAAGGGGTGCGGTCCTGATAGTCCATGGGCGACATATGACTGTTGTAGGACAGTCCGTGGTGACACGTGGCTCTGTCACAGGACAGTCCGTGGTGACACGTGACTCTGTCACAGGACAGTCCATGGTGACACGTGACTCTGTCGCAGCACAGTCCGTGGTGACACGTGGCTCTGTTACAGCACAGTCCGTGGTGACACGTGGCTCTGTCGTAGGACAGTCCGTGGTGACACGTGGCTCTGTTACAGCACAGTCCGTGGTGACACGTGGCTCTGTTGTAGGACAGTCCATGGTGACACGTGGCTCTGTCGTAGGACAGTCCGTGGTGACACGTGACTCTGTCGCAGGACAGTCCGTGGTGACACGTGACTCTGTCGCAGGACAGTCCGTGGTGACATGTGACTCTGTCGCAGGACAGTCCGTGGTGACACGTGACTCTGTCGCAGGACAGTCCGTGGTGACGCGTGGCTCTGTCACAGCACAGTCCGTGGTGACACGTGGCTCTGTCGCAGCACAGTCCGTGGTGATGCGTGGCTCTGTTGTAGGACAGTCCGTGGTGACACGTGGCTCTGTCACAGCACAGTCCGTGGTGACACGTGACTCTGTTGTAGGACAGTCCGTGGTGACACGTGACTCTGTCGCAGGACAGTCTGTGGTGACACGTGACTCTGTCACAGGACAGTCCGTGGTGACACGTGACTCTGTTGTAGGACAGTCCGTGGTGACGCGTGACTCTGTCACAGCACAGTCCGTGGTGACACGTGGCTCTGTCACAGCACAGTCCATGGTGACACGTGACTCTGTTGTAGGACAGTCCGTGGTGACACGTGGCTCTGTCACAGGACAGTCCGTGGTGACGCGTGGCTCTGTCGCAGCACAGTCCGTGGTGACACGTGGCTCTGTCACAGGACAGTCCGTGGTGACACGTGACTCTGTCACAGCACAGTCCATGGTGACACGTGGCTCTGTCGCAGGACAGTCCGTGGTGACACGTGACTCTGTCACAGCACAGTCCGTGGTGACACGTGGCTCTGTCACAGGACAGTCCGTGGTGACACGTGACTCTGTCACAGGACAGTCCATGGTGACACGTGGCTCTGTCACAGCACAGTCCGTGGTGACACGTGACTCTGTCGCAGGACAGTCCGTGGTGACACGTGACTCTGTCACAGGACAGTCCATGGTGACACGTGGCTCTGTCACAGCACAGTCCGTGGTGACACGTGACTCTGTCACAGGACAGTCCGTGGTGACACGTGGCTCTGTCACAGCACAGTCCGTGGTGACGTGTGACTCTGTCGCAGGACAGTCCGTGGTGACACGTGGCTCTGTCACAGCACAGTCTGTGGTGACACGTGGCTCTGTCGTAGGACAGTCCGTGGTGACACGTGACTCTGTCGCAGGACAGTCCGTGGTGACACGTGGCTCTGTCGTAGGACAGTCCATGGTGACACGTGGCTCTGTCACAGGACAGTCCGTGGTGACACGTGACTCTGTTGTAGGACAGTTCATGGTGACCCGTGACTCTGTTGTAGGACAGTTCATGGTGACCCGTGACTCTGTCACAGCACAGTCCGTGGTGACACGTGGCTCTGTTGTAGGACAGTCCGTGGTGACATGTGACTCTGTCACAGCACAGTCCGTGGTGACACGTGACTCTGTCACAGGACAGTCCATGGTGACACGTGACTCTGTCGCAGGACAGTCCGTGGTGACACGTGACTCTGTCGCAGGACAGTCCGTGGTGACACGTGGCTCTGTCACAGCACAGTCTGTGGTGACACGTGGCTCTGTCGCAGCACAGTCCGTGGTGACACGTGGCTCTGTCACAGCACAGTCCATGGTGACACGTGGCTCTGTTGTAGGACAGTCCGTGGTGACGTGTGGCTCTGTCGCAGCACAGTCCGTGGTGACACGTGGCTCTGTCACAGCACAGTCCATGGTGACACGTGGCTCTGTTGTAGGACAGTCCGTGGTGACACGTGACTCTGTCACAGCACAGTCCGTGGTGACACGTGGCTCTGTCACAGCACAGTCCGTGGTGACGCGTGACTCTGTCGCAGGACAGTCCGTGGTGACACGTGGCTCTGTTGTAGGACAGTCCGTGGTGACACGTGACTCTGTCGCAGCACAGTCCGTGGTGACACGTGGCTCTGTCGTAGGACAGTCCGTGGTGACACGTGACTCTGTCACAGGACAGTCCGTGGTGACACGTGACTCTGTTGTAGGACAGTCCATGGTGACACGTGACTCTGTCACAGCACAGTCCGTGGTGACACGTGGCTCTGTCGTAGGACAGTCCGTGGTGACACGTGGCTCTGTCACAGCACAGTCCGTGGTGACACGTGACTCTGTCGCAGGACAGTCCGTGGTGACACGTGGCTCTGTCACAGGACAGTCCATGGTGACGCGTGGCTCTGTTGTAGGACAGTCCGTGGTGACCCGTGACTCCATCATTGCAAAGGTGGGCACACTCACATTATGCTTTGAAAACTTCTCTGGTCTAAAGTCCGTTTGGAAGGACTGCGTTGGCTGCCGCATGACTGTGTGTTTGTGCGGTGTAAGCTGTACATTGTGTAAGTGACGCATTACGTGATGCTGTCCATCTCTCTCCAGGGTGACTGTGGTTAACAACAAGGAACTGCTTATCTCAAAGCAGCTAGAAGAGTGGTAGAAAGGCTGACTGCTCCACCTTCCCATCTGGCGATGACCTTTGAATTCAAACAGCATATGTCTTGATTCTCAGGTGCGTATTTTTCACCTGTGAGCATTTTTTGATCGCTGAATGCAGCTTGTAATTAGCCAGGGCTTTCAACAGAGTCTCTGTGCCCAGGGCCTGGCTGTCTGGCTGGGCTGCCTCTGGAAGACAGAGCAGCCAGCACAGGAGAGATAAACAGCTTTTAATAACATCCACCTCCATAAGAAGACAATTAATTTTACTTTCAAGTAGTGCTGATTGACCGAGGAATGAATTGCTTTTTTTTTACTTCCCCCCAGGGCTTTGCCAGGGTGTTCTGTGCAGGTCTGAGGGGTACATGGCTAGAGGTTAGCATTTAGACGTTTAACTGCCTGACTATGACTTTCCTGCTTCCCTGAGTCCCAAAGCTTTCACCCTGGGAGAGAAGACTGCCCCGGGCCTGGACTGGGTCGCGCAGTGGCGGCTGCTGTGCTCGGTGGTCAGCTCCCTTGTGTGAGGAGGGAGAGCGAGCAGACACGGGGCACCACTCCTCCCAGGCCAGCGCACAGCGGGGCTGTGTCCGGAGCCCTGGATCTGGCCATGGTTACCATCCCATAACAGACCCTCCCGACGGCTGCAGGTAGCCATGGCATGGGGGGGCGGCTGGCGCCTGGGCCTGCAGGGCCTTGGGTCCCGGTTCTGCCAAGCTCACAGGAGGCCACATAGGCAAGCCCGAGGGAAAGACAAGATGTGACAGTTCAGTAGCCATGCTGTAGGAAGATCTGTGTGTGCCAGGCCAGCACCTGGCACAATAAAACAGAGCCCACTGGAGCCGCTCTGCCAAGACTCGATGGCAGGCAGGTGAGCGCTTAGCGGGAAGAGAAGCGGGCCCCGGGCCGCCTGCCGCCCCACAGCTTCCCTGAGTCTGGCCAGGGAGCACAGCTGCACTCCGTCACTGTCACAGGACTGGGATCGCCCCCTGGGGCTGAGCAAGGCCCCAGTGCGGGGCTCGCTGAAGGTGTGCGCTTGGAGTTGGACCAGGGCGCTGTCCCAGCCCCTCCGGCACGCCACAGCTTTCCTTCAGCCTGGTTGAGAGATCGGGAGTTGGCCGAGCAGCGAGCATGGTGCCTCTCTAAGGGGCTTGCTGGGCTTACGGCAGCGTTCTCGGATGGCAGTGTTCTCTGATGGCGGTGTTCTCGGGTGACTGTGTTCTCTGATGGCGGTGTTCTCTGATGGCGGTGTTCTCTGATGGCGGTGTTCTCTGATGGCGGTGTTCTCTGATGGCATTCTCTGATGGCGGTGTTCTCTGATGGCATTCTCTGATGGCGGTGTTCTCTGATGGCGGTGTTCTCTGATGGCGGTGTTCTCTGATGGCGGTGTTCTCGGATGGTGGTGTTCTCTGATGGCGGTGTTCTCTGATGGTGGTGTTCTCTGATGGCGGTGTTCTCTGATGGCCGTGTTCTCTGATGGCCGTGTTCTCTGACGGCAGCGTTCTCTGATGGTGGTGTTCTCTGATGGTGGTGTTCTCTGATGGCGGTGTTCTCTGATGGCAGTGTTCTCTGATGGCATTCTCTGATGGCGGTGTTCTCTGATGGCGGTGTTCTCTGATGGCGGTGTTCTCTGATGGAGGTGTTCTCTGATGGCGGTGTTCTCTGATGGCATTCTCTGATGGCGGTGTTCTCTGATGGCATTCTCTGATGGCAGTGTTCTCTGATGGCGGTGTTCTCTGATGGCGGTGTTCTCTGATGGCGGTGTTCTCTGATGGCGGTGTTCTCTGATGGCGGTGTTCTCTGATGGCATTCTCTGATGGCGGTGTTCTCTGATGGCGGTGTTCTCTGATGGTGGTGTTCTCTTATGGCGGTGTTCTCTGATGGCATTCTCTGATGGTGGTGTTCTCTGATGGCCGTGTTCTCTGATGGCGGTGTTCTCTGATGGCGGTGTTCTCTTATGGCGGTGTTCTCTGATGGCATTCTGTGATGGTGGTGTTCTCTGATGGCCGTGTTCTCTGATGGCCGTGTTCTCTGATGGCCGTGTTCTCTGATGGTGGTGTTCTCTGATGGCGGTGTTCTCTGATGGCGGTGTTCTCTGATGGCGATGTTCTCTGATGGCCGTGTACTCTGATGGTGGTGTTCTCTGATGGCGGTGTTCTCTGATGGTGGTGTTCTTTGATGGTGGTGTTCTCTGATGGCGGCATTCTCTGATGGCGCTGTTCTCTGATGGCGGTGTTCTCTGATGGCGTAGTTCTCTTATGGTGGTGTTCTCTGATGGCATTCTCTGATGGTGGTGTTCTCTGATGGCCGTGTTCTCTGATGGCCGTGTTCTCTGATGGCCGTGTTCTCTGATGGTGGTGTTCTCTGATGGCGGTGTTCTCTGATGGCCGTGTTCTCTGATGGTGGTGTTCTCTGATGGCCGTGTTCTCTGATGGCGGTGTTCTCTGATGGCGGTGTTCTCTGATGGCCGTGTTCTCTGATGGCGGTGATCTCGGATGGCGGTGTTCTCTGATGGCATTCTCTGATGGCGGTGTTCTCTGATGGCAGTGTTCTTGGGTGACTGTGTTCTCTGATGGCAGTGGCTGGCAGAGCAGCTTGGGGGGGTGTGTCCCTTATATAAGGGACCACATCGATCATGGGAGGGCTGTTTTTGAGCTCACAGAGCCACCTGCGCTGAGACCCACAGCCCACCCCAGCCATGTGTCCCACGGGGTGTGGGAGCAGCTGGTGTGAAGGTCGCAGTCCAGCGGCATGGACTCTCAAGGGGGACATGGAAGTGGATGAGCCATCTCCCTGGAGGCCACGCACACATCCCAAGTGCTCCCGTGGGAGGCGGGAAGAGGCCGGATGGGGCTGAGTGAGGCGCACAGGCTCTGCTGCAATGCCAGGTCCCGGGCTCCGTCCTCAGCACCGCAAAGCTAAGCCCACCGCCCAGCCAGCCATACCCGGAGGAACGGGGGTTGTGCGAAGTCCCTGCCTAAGCCGAGGTTTCCAGGGAAACAACTGGAAATAGGACAGACAGACACAAGAACACTGCAGACAGGTCAGCCACTGAAGCCACCGCGGAGCCTCACTGGAGTTCCTTCCCACCTGCCGCCAGGCATGGGTTCCCCGTTCCGTTTGCCCCCTGCTGCTTTAAGAACAAATGGCTAGGCATTCAAAAAGACCAGATTATGGTCTGCAAGGGCAACTGAGGCACGGGGTGGACTTGGGCACCGCGGGAGCGTGGAATCACCAGCTGGGGGTTGAAGCCCACGATGACTCTTCCGCGAATGGCTGTAGCTGGAGGAGGGCGCGGCAGGCAGGCACACGGTCAGGCGATGTGAGCAGAGACGGGGACTCTGTGGCATCCCCAGGGAAGGTCAGAACCCCACGCGGACGGAGCGCGCCTTTGATGGGTCATCAGCAGACTGGAGCCGGGTGCGGGGAGAGCACACCTTGGAATATGCCTTAGTAGGAAGTTCCCACACTGAAAAACAAAGGGAGAAAAAAGACAACCAGAACAGAATATCAAAGAACCACGCAATAATTATAAAAGGTGTGACATGTGCCAAAAGAAAGGGGTGGAAGGAATATTTGAAGTAATAGAGGCTGTGAATGTTCAAACTCAGTAGAAGACATCAAACGGCAAGTCTAGGACACCTATAGAAAAGCAAGGAAAAAGTTACAGGGCTTCTCTTCAGAAACAGTGCAAGCAGGGTGTGGAGTGTCAGATTTAAAGAGATGAAAGAAAAAACAAACACCAACCTCAACTCTGTATCCAGTGACATCTCCCATCGACATGAAGGGGTTTTCCAGAGGGACAGAAACTGAGAGTTTGTCTCTAGCGGACCTTACTTGGTGAGGAATGGTAAATGAGACTCTTTCGGGGGAAGGAACCCCATCCAGAGCCGCTGGAGGGAGGGAGGGGTGCGGGCGAAGGGTTAAACGGACAAAGAGCCAGTGGTTTGTCTAGACCAGGCCAACAGCGTGCTTCCCACTGCTGCGGTGTGCTCCTGGCATGAGCTGGTCCCAGAAGTCTCACCCCATGGTGGTGCTCGGGGCCAGGGCCTGGTCTGGCCCGGGGCCTGAGGACATCCTAAAGGCCCCGGGGGTGCAGTCTGGCTGGGGTGCCTGCCTTTCTCAGTGAGCGACCTTCCCTCAGGGTAGAACTGGCCAGCAGGGGTCCCTGGGCATTCTCATCCTGACAACCTGCCACGCTCTGCCTGCCACGCTCTGCCTGCCACGCTCTGCCTGCCACGGCTCTGCTGCCAGCCTCCACGGCTCTGCTGCCGGCCTCCACGGCTCTGCTGCCGGCCTCCACGGCACAGCATGTCCAGTGGTCTCCACATGGGGCCACGGGACCATCTCGCTATCTCACTTGGCTGAAGATATCGCGTGCAGGCTTCTTGCTCTATGGGACGGGCTATTCTCTGCCCCTGTGGGATTTCACGGGGGAGCAAAGATGGTGCACCAGGGATGCAGGCCCTGCCCCTCGGTGAGCCGCGGCTGGGCGGGGAGCGACGGGGGAATGGATCTGTCGGGATGCTGAGGAGCTGCGGGGTCTGAAGTGGGGTCGGAGGGCGCAGGCCTGAGGATGACCACCGCCTTTGCCCGGCACACCCCTCGGGGGCCAGCTTCAGAGATGGTCCTGTGCCTGCCACACGCGACTCTCTCCCTTTGTGGAGAGCCTGCGCATGCGCTGGCTCCTGTTTATAACCCGGGTTTGCGGCGGTCGGTTCTGTGCTCAAGGTAAAGCTCCGTGTTGCTTAGAAACCAGAGTTTTCACGGCTCTTCCTCCGGGGCTGCCTGGCAGCTGTTTATGACACGATTCTTTCTCAACATGGCCCTGTCCTTGTTTGTTCAGGATGGCCTCTGTTCCAGAGAACCCATTTTGCTTAAGTCCTTTGAAATGATTAATTGACGATGACCTTTGAATTAAAACACCATATTTCTTGATTCTGAGATGTGTATTTCTCAGCTGTGAGTGTTGCTGAGGGTTGAATGCAGCTCATAATTGATGGGTGCTTTTAACTTTTTTTTTCCTTCCGAAAAGCTGCTAATAAATAGATGATGTGTCTTATAATTGATGGCACCTGACCGCCCAGGAGCCGGGGTGGTTTTCCTTCACGAGGGGGAGGGCTTCGCCACCCGACCTGCCCAGTACAGTCTATCTCTACAAACCTTTAGTCAAGGAACACACGTGCAGCTTCCTTACTGCGTTCATCTGATTTGTTCTAGATTGCTGTCTAGTTTCTACTCAAAAATAACTCCCCACACAAACAAGTCCCAGAATCAGAGACTGCATGGAGTGGCTGACCACCATGTCCACCCTCTCCCAATCAGGCTCCATGTCTCCGGGTGACTTGCTTTGGGAGGCTTTGCCTGAGGACTCTGAGGTCACAGATTTACTCCTTGAGGACATTAAAATGATGTCTACCTGGTGACAACTTGCAAGCAAACATTAAGACACAGGGCAACTTCCCCCTCGGAGGAAGACTGTGCTTGTAGGAAGGGAAGATAATCGATGAAGCTTGTTGTTTACCCAAGGGGGCAAAATAGAATGCTTTTGGAAGAAAGCAAGTGAGGTTTTTAGATCCCTGCTTAAAATGGCGCTGTCTTTTTCCTTCTTGGAGACGCGGGCAGTCAGGAGAGAGCGTGCCCCTCTGGAGGTTTCTCTGGGCTGCGGATGGTGTTTCCTGTGTGTGAAGCCGGGCCCCCTGTTTCCCGCGACCACAGCTGTGCCGTGGCCACAGGCTGTCTGCAGGCTACGCTGTGTTTAGGTGGGGAGTTTGGGAACTGGGGTTTTTGAGAAAAATGTGCCCAGAGAGCCAGTGCAGAAATCGACAGATGCCAGCGTCCCTCTGCTCCTGCATCTTGTCTTTTGCTTTCCTCTTTCCCCGCTTGGACCCCGTGGCAGGCTCAGATGCACTGACTGTGTTTTTTGAGCCCTTGAAACCAGGACTTAATACTTGAATGAAAAGGAAAAGAAAATGCCAAACCAGGTGCGGGCGGGAGACGCTGCCGGCAGCATCTGTGGAGTCCCAGAGCTGCCATGCACCAGGGCAGGGGTGAGCCCTCCCCCTCTCCCCTCTCCCCTCCCCCCTGCCCACCCCGCAGGCCTGGGGCCCACGCAGGGCCTGCTGCCGCGTCTGGGATGACAGGGTTAACCGTGCTGGCAGCCAACCCACTGGCCTTCCCTTTTCCCATCAAGTTTCTTCTGTGTGAATTATTGCTATTGTCTGTCCCTCTCCCAACCCACCCTCAACATACCCTGAGATGAATCACCTTAACGACTTCCTTTGAAAGTCCTTCCTTCCTTGGCTCAGATATTTTCTTCCGCAGCCCCCCTCCTGCGCGCACCCCCCCCTCCTTGGCTTGGGCGGAGCCCTCCTCCGCTCAGGATGCTCCCGGTGACAGCGCCCTCAGGAACCCCAAGGCTTTATCTCGCAGTTCCCCATGTGTGTGGCTCTCTAAAACCTACACTACCTGCAGGAAATGGATGCTTATTGAAAGAAGACAGGAGGTTTTTTATTTTGATGATTACATGCTCTGCCTATTGAACGCAGAGTTCATTGTTTTGCTTGTCCATGCATTATCTCCTTTGGAAAATCGGTATTATTTATTGTCCTTAAAATCCTAATGGTGGTGCCTTTCTTACCGCGCTGTTCTTGGATTACTGCTTGAGGCTTGAGCTCAGGGATCCCAGCGGGGCCTGCTGGTGGCTCCCTTCCCTCATCCTCGCTCTGTCCCAGGCTGTCCATGCCCTGAGGTCCTGCCTGCTCTCCCCCCCTCCCTCCCCCTCCCCCCCCACCATGCGCTTCCCAGGACAACAAATGGAGATGTGTCTGCAAGTCCTTGAAGACATCTGATCTAGAACATTCACCCCGTGCATGCTGTGCACATACAAGGCTGCAGGAACAACATTGGTGCTTTTCCCATTTTCATTTTCTCCTATCAATTTCTTCATTGTGAGAAACAAACAAACAAAATCATTGAAATGAAAATGACCTGTTGTGCTAAGTGAGGTGAGCCGGGCACGTTTTTCCTTACACGTGGAAGCTAGGTTCAGCTTATACACTTGCAAGTAAATGTGCAAGTGTATTACCTGGAATCTGGCAGATTCAAGGAGAACACGTAGTGCGATCCCTTAGCAAGGCAAAGCTCAGCAATAAACACCAGGAGGGGTGGGGGGAGGGGAGGATGGGTGGGAATGATGGAAGCGGAGACACGGATCGAGACGCGTGGTAGTCATAAACTACTTTGCCAAGTGGCAACTCCTCTCTACAACTACTTAAAGATAACTAAGTTTTAAAAAGACCTCAGTTTTGCTTGTTCCCAGGAGGGCAGCAGAGGCCTTGATCCTCAAGCGGTTCTCCTGTGGAAGAGCCTCAGTGGCCACCTGCCAGCACCCAGTCCTCGCCCCTCACCCCACCCTGTTCTAACAGCACCGCCCAGAGACGCGGCTGGGAGCCAGGGCTGAACCTGCTGTCCTGGCTCGGAGGCCTGCGTCCCGGAAGGGCAGGTGCGTCCTCGTGGACCGCCTCCGCCCCTGCTGTCAGCTCCAGGTCTGCTTGGACCTTCCATGGACCTCGTCCCTCGCGTGATTCAGGTGCGATCCACCCAGCTCGCCAGCCGTTCCTCCCTGCCGGCTGCTCGGGGTTTCTTTGCTGTAGGAAGCTTCTCAGCCCAGGCCCTCTGGTTTCTGCTAGCTTTTGTTGCCTGAGCTTTGGCTTGTTATCACCTGAGTGTGTTTGAATGTGTGAGTGTGTGTGAGTGTGAGTGTGTGATTTTCCAGACCAACATCAGAGCATTACTTGCCTGAATTTTCTTGGAAGAATTCTAAATTCTAAAACCCTAAATTCTAAACCTAAAGGTTTTCGGTCCATTGGAGCTGATGGTTGTGCTGAGTGCTGCCTAGAGTATGGGCATCTGCAGTTCTCTGGCCTGGGCTGAGCGCCGCTCACTCAGGAGGAAGACGCCATCTTTCCCCCTGGTGTGCCCTGGGCAGGCTCGGAGTTGGTGGTCAGGTGTATTTTTAGGCTCTCTGTTTGGTCCTCAGCCTTTGCGTTGATTTTTATACCAGGATCATGCTGCGTGGGTCTCTAGAGCTTTGTGATATCGACTGAAATCAAAGTAACTAAGGCAACTAAAGAAAAAAACCACAAATAACCTCATTAAATAAAATGGGCAACAAGCCTGAACAGACGTGCATCTGGGAAGGTGACAGCGGTCCATCCATGCACGTGCAGGTTCCTGAACTCCCTGACCCTCACCGGATGAGACCGAGCCCCGAGAGAGTCACCAGCTCACACTGACTGGAGGACGGTCACACACACACACACACACACACACACACACATGAGTGAGTCACCAGCTCACACTGGCTGGAGGACGGTCACACACACACACACACACACACACACACACATGAGTGAGTCACCAGCTCACACTGGCTGGAGGATGGTCACACACACAAACACACACATGAGTGAGTCACCAGCTCACACTGGCTGGAGGATGGTCACACACACAAACACACACACCCACACACACACATGGGTGAGTCACCAGCTCACACTGGCTGGAGGACGGTCACACACACACACACACACACACACACACACACACACACACACATGGGTGAGTCACCAGCTCACACTGGCTGGAAGATGGTCACACACACACACACACACACACACACACACACACATGGGTGAGTCACCAGCTCACACTGGCTGGAGGACGGTCACACACACACACACACACACACACATGGGTGAGTCACCAGCTCACACTGGCTGGAGGATGGTCACACACACACACACACACACACACATGAGTGAGTCACCAGCTCACACTGGCTGGAGGATGGTCACACACACATGTGAGTGAGTCACCAGCTCACACTGGCTGGAGGACAGACACACATACACATGAGTGAGTCACCAGCTCACACTGGCTGGAGGATGGTCACACACACACACACACACACACACACACACACACGAGTGAGTCACCAGCTCACACTGGCTGGAGGATGGTCTCACACACACACACACACACACACACACGAGTGAGTCACCAGCTCACACTGGCTGGAGGATGGTCACACACACACACACACACACACACACACACACACACACACGAGTGAGTCACCAGCTCACACTGGCTGGAGGATGGTCAAGTACTACGAGGACATACTGGAGAGTAAGCTGGGAAACCTGTTGGCGAGGACATGGATGGTAATTCATGGTGACCATGATGGTCACCTACGTTCCCCCTGGAAATACAATCTTCCCCAGAGTGGATCTGAAGTGTCTGCTGCACCCTTACTCACAATAGTCAAGACATGGAACAGCCCGGATGAGGGTCGCTGGATGGACGGTAGAAATGAAGGTATTTCTATCTGAGACAACGTGGGGGAGAGGAGGAGACATGCCCACCAAAATAAGTCATGCTGTAACAAACATGGTGTCTGATTTTATTTATGTGCAGAGCATAAAAACATCCTAAGGTTTGACTCCATGAAGAGTTCCGGTATTGGCAGAAGAAGGCTGGAAGATTGGCACAGTTTGGCCGGGGGGAATGTTCCAGAGCCAGTCTAGAGATCTAGTGTTCATCAGTTAGCAACATTGTGTTGTGTGCTGAGAATTTCCCGAGAGCAAATTTAACACACACACACACACACATGCTGTTCACATCCACACACACGCACACACATACACACATGACCACATGTGCGTACGCATGTGCATCACGCTCCTGTTTATAGCAAGCATTTGACAGCTTACGTGTGGATCAAGGCGTCACATCCACCACCTGGAGTCTGCACTCGCATGGAGTAAAACGAGCCACTCTGCTTGGCAGTGCGTGGGCTCCGGGGAAGCGCGGTGCTCCCGAGGCCTGGTCCTCACACTGGCTGCATCTCAAGGCTCACTCCCTGTCCTTGCTTGCTCCCCGTCCTCTCCCCTCCCCCTCCCTCCGTTCCCCTCCCCCCTCCCCGCGCCCTCATCCTCCATCCTCGATGGAGAGGAGGAAGCTAATGGGAGGAAGCGCTGGACCCAGGTAGCTTGAATCCAGAATCAGAATGTGGTTCAGGTGGGGTTGCTATTGAACCAATGACCCAGCCCTGACGACGCTGCGCCCCTCCCATTAAAGACAAAAACCACACCTGTTTTCAACATTGCCTTCTCAGCCTCCAGTCCCTGCCCTGGGCGCTTGGAAGGCCCGGGAAGCATTTCTCAAACAGGTCCGTGCGTGGGTGAACACGTGCCGAGCTCTGCGATTCCACCCACTCCCCACATATTTTATTTGTCTTTAGTTATTTTTGTTAGGGTCTCAAACTTTGGTTCAGGGCTGGACTTGGACTGCGATTCGCCTACGTATGCCTCCTTCCTGGCTTGTTTGTTGAGATGGGGAGCCTCCTGACTTTTGCCTTGGCTGACCTGGAGCCATGTTCTTCCCCATCTCTGTCTTCTGAGTAGCTGGGACTACAGGCGTGCACCACCATGCCCCTCACACAACTAGAATTAGCGCTCTACCATTTGAACCACAGCTTTACTTCTGGCTTTTGGATAGTTAATTGGAAATAAGATTCTGATGAAATTTCTTGCCTGGGTTGGCTTTCAATTGTGATTCTCAGATCTCTGCCTCCTGAGTAGCTGGGATTGTAAGTGTGAGCCACCGGTGCCCAGCTTTCTATTTTGTGTCTGTCATGGGGCTTGAACTCAGGACCTAAGTGCTGTCCCTGAGCTTTGGTGCTCAAGGTGATTTCTCTACCAATGAAGCCACAGCTCTACTTCTGGCTTATTTATGGTTATTTGCTGGAACTGAGGGGTGGAGCATTCCCACTGAGACCCACCACCCAGTGTGGAGGACAGCGGCGGCGGGAAGGCCGGCGGCGTGGGCCCGGCGGCTCCCGGGCGACTTGGTTTTGTGGGAGGGGCGGGCCGGTGGCGCTCCTCATTGTGATGGACACTGGGGGCCGTTGCCCTAGGAAAGGAAGGGCTTTGCCCGAGAGTCCAGGCCCAGCACTCGGGCTGCAGCCTGGTGACCAGGGAGGGAGAGAGAGGAAGGTGTGGGGTCCTCCAGTCCTGCCAGGAGCGGCCCGTGACCTGACACCCCCAGAGCAGCACCTGAAGGTCCCACCACACCAGCCCCACCTGAGAGGGGGCGGCCTGCAAAGCCTTCCGGACACGGGACATCGGAGCTACAGCAAGGAGCGGTTTCCACACGGGGTGCCCGGGGAATGGGGTGCCAAGGCCACAGGCCGCACCCAGCCCAGGTGAAGCAGGGACCCTTCCTGCTGCGCCCTGCTCCCTGGAATGGAAGTCACGTGAGTGGAATTCAGCTTGGGGCTGAGCTCCACCTGGCTGCCCGGCTCTCCAGCCTGTGCTGTAGACGCGGAACACGGTGGGTGCAGCGCAGCCTCTGCTGGCCCCAGAGGCCCCGTATGGGGCTCCCAGAGTTGGCACAGGTCGCAAAGTCGGCTTTGTGCACGGTCAGGAGCCGCCTCAGCTCTGTGTGAACTGCCCCGTGGCCAGGCCTGGCGCTCAGCTCTGTGTGGACTGCCCCGTGGCCGGGCCTGGCGCTCAGCTCTGCGTGGACTGCCCCGTGGCCGGGCCTGGCGCTCAGCTCCGCGTGGACTGCCCCGTGGCCGGGCCTGGCGCTCAGCTCCGCGTGGACTGCCCCGTGGCCGGGCCTGGCGCTCAGCTCCGCGTGGCCCGCCCCGTGGCCGGGCCTGGCGCTCAGCTCCGCGTGGCCCGCCCCGTGGCCGGGCCTGGCGCTCAGCTCCGCGTGGACTGCCCCGTGGCCGGGCCTGGCGCTCAGCTCCGCGTGGCCCGCCCCGTGGCCGGGCCTGGCGCTCAGCTCCGCGTGGCCCGCCCCGTGGCCGGGCCTGGCGCTCAGCTCCGCGTGGCCCGCCCCGTGGCCGGGCCTGGCGCTCAGCTCCGCGTGGCCCGCCCCGTGGCCGGGCCTGGCGCTCAGCTCCGCGTGGCCCGCCCCGTGGCCGGGCCTGGCGCTCAGCTCCGCGTGGCCCGCCCCGTGGCCGGGCCTGGCGCTCAGCTCCGCGTGGCCCGCCCCGTGGCCGGGCCTGGCGCTCAGCTCCGCGTGGCCTGCCCCGTGGCCGGGCCTGGCGCTCCTAGCACAGGACCTGCTGCTCCAGGGGTTGTGGCGCTGTGCTGGCTCTGCTTCCTCCCTCAACAGAACAGGTGAGTTAAGAAAACGTCACATGTGTGGAGCTTTTCATCGACGCCCAGGGCCAGAGGAGGGCGTGGTGCAGGACACACCTGGTGTGCAAGGGAAGGCAGTGACTCCTCCTGCTCCTAGATGTGTCAGGAGCCTCATTTAGACTGGGGGCAGAAGCAGCGGGATCAGTGTTTGAGGCAAAACTGTCTGTGAGGCTGCGTCTCAGCCAGTAAGCGGGGCGTGGGCTCTGGCTGTACTCCACGCTGCTCGGGAGGCGGCAATGGGGCAGTGTGATGCAAGGCCTGCCCAGGAAAGAGGTTAGTGAGTGCCACGTGCTGGGTTCAAATCCCCCCACCCGCAAAAGGAAAACAAGACACAGCCAGCCTTTGTCGTGAGACAGCGGCGGTTTGGATGTAGCGTGGTCCTCGAGGCTCAGGGGGTGGTTGGAGCCCTGCTCCGGGCGGTGGGGCTCGTGAGGGCTGATGAGATGCCAGGGCGCTGCCCCGGGGGGATCTGCCCGCGGGTGAGTCCCGGGCCCCTGGGGGAGGCTGCGGAGGCACAGGCCAGTGGGGCTCTGTCTTGGAAGGCCGCTCCTGTCCCTTGGCCCTCAGCAGGGCCTCAGCTTTGCTCTGCTACGGCCTCCTGCCATGGTGCTTCTGCCTGGCCACTGGCCGAAAGGCCATTGGAGCAGGCTGACCACGGCTGACACTGTGAGCCGAATCATCCCGCCCTCCTCCTGCTTTGTCTCCATGAAACACGGCCAACAGAGAAGGTCTTCACTGGAAAACCACGTGTGGGAAGCGCGCACGCTGGCTTCTCGGCAGATACCCACGAGGGCCTTCAGGTGTTCGTCAGGCAGTGGTGGGGGAGGCGCTGCAGGGCCTGCTGGGAAGGGCTGTCTGCAGTTCAGGTCAGGCTGGCACACGGTGGCACACGCGTCCAGACGACTTGGGGCTGGGCGCTGCGACTGCGACTCCACACAGAGCCAGACGAGTATGGACAGCTCATGATCTCCATCCTGGGTGGGAAACCCGAGAAACAGAAATGCAACGCGACTCGGCCTCTGCTGCAGGGCCCCGTCGCAGCGCAGAGCCTGTGCGTGGCGGCCGCCCGGCGCCCCGTCTTCCCGCTTCTTCCCGCACTGGCGGGGAGCCCGGGGGAGCCTGGCAGCGGGAGGTCAGGCCTTAGGCTCTGCTCTGCCTCCTTGAGCTGCTTAGCGAGTACGCCTGATCTCTTCATCCCTTTTTTATTAGTGTATTTTAATCGTACAGGGGGCTTCACCAGGGCATTTCACACGTGTGTGTTACACGTGGGCCAGATGAGACTCCCCATCTCTCTATTTTTTCCTGTCTTCTATTTTAAGCAGATTTCAGTGAGTTTCCTTTCCCCATCTGCACGCATAGGCACGTGCTCATTATTATTAATCCTCCATTATTCTCTTTCCCCTTCCATGTTCCCCCACATAGAATTATAGTGATATTTGTATAGCACTTCACTTGCATAATATAGTATTATGTGTACATAACACACCGTGCATGCCATATTACTTGTTTATTCTGTCATCTATCGCCAATCTTCCGTCTGATGGCACATGAGAAGATACCTGATGTTAATCTTTCTGACTTTTTTTTTGTTGGTTGTGGGGCCTGAACTCTGGGCCTGGGCACTGTCCCTCAGCTCTTCAGCTCAAGGCTAGCGCTCTACCACTTGAGCCACAGCATCACTTCTGGCTTTTTCTGTTTCTGTGGTGCTGAGGAATTGAACCCAGGATGTCATGCATGTAAGGCGAGCGCTCTACCACTGAGCCACCTTCCCAGGCCTCTGTCTGACTTTCTGAACCTGGCTTATTTTGCTTAATGTGATGATCCACTCAGCTCTTTCCATTTTCCTGCAAATGACATAATCCCGGTTTTCTTATGGCTGAATAATATTCCATTGTATGTGAGTGCATATGTTTCCTTTGTCCAAGCACCAGTTGAAGGGCCTCCTAGGCTGAGCTGGTAACGTGGCTGTTGTGTATCAGCACGGACCTTGGTGGTTAAGCCCCTCGGGAGTAGGTCAGAGAGGGGCAGGGGCACTGCTGTGAATTGGGGGTGTCTTGCTCGGGGCACGTGGCGCATCGGCAGCAGAGGCCGAGCGAGGTGAGTGTCGAGGGCAGGGCTGGGGACGAGGGGACCGGCGTGGGGTTGGCGTGGGGTAGTTCCTCCAGGCTTCGTGAGGTCCTGTCTGAGTGACGGGCCTGTGTGGGGCTGGGGCTCACAGAGCAGAGACCTGGCCCTGCAGGGGAGCCGTGTGGCGGGGGTGAGCGGCGAGCTGCTGGGCTGGAGTGTGTGCCAGGTGATGTTCCGCAACAGAAAGCGGCATCTGCCATGTGGGGGGGGGGGGCTCACTGGTGTCTTCGTTTGTGTGTCTGGCCCATCGTCCTTGCATTCCAGCCCAGGGGAGAGGGACTGGGGCTCCAGCCCGGCACCCCGAGTTCCGATACCGGCCTCTCACCCTCGCTGATTCTGGCGACTGTTAGACTTGGCTCTGGGAGGGTCACGTGTGTTTGTTGGATAAACACGGAATGAGCGAGGCTCTGATCTCCACGCTGCAGCTCTCGCGTCCGCTTCCCTAACTTATATTCCAGCAAGGCCGGCTGCGGCCGTGCGCGGCGCCTGCGGAGGTTTGTGGGCGAGGTCGCGTTCCTTTCCGTGAGCCACGCGAGCCCAGCCTGGCGGCGGAGGGGAGACCACAGATGGAGCCCTGCACGCTCGCTTCCCTCGCTCATTTGGCCGCGTGCCGCTCTGACCTGGCACCGGAGCCGTTTGCCTCGTGTCGGCACTGACCTTGGTCACCATAGAAACGCACGTCCTCAGGAGCGCCCACGGAGGCCTGTCTCCGCACCCGGCGCTCCCGGTCCCGTTCAAGGCCTCTCTCCACGACGTTCAAAGCCCAGGGAGTGGGAGAGCCCACGCACACAGCGGCAGGGTGTCGGCACGGACTCCTGGGGCACAGGCGCCCGGCCGGCAGGAGGCAGGTGTAGCGACGGCCGCACCCTGCCCCGCCCAGGCAGACCAGCACAACGGCAGCCCTCCTGAGCTGCCCGCTCCCCTGTGTCTTGCAGCACGGAACAGCAGGGGACAACCCTCTGAACCCCTGTGCCCACGGGAAGCAGGCAGGCAGCCGCCCCAGGCCGAGTCCCCGGGGTTTGAAAGGAAGCCATCTTGTGCTGGTCCTCCATGTCTCCCACGTTCCTGACGGTGGGTGGTCAGAGCACGGCTGGTCTCAGCCCCACTGGTGGGTCCCAGTGGGTTTCTGCTGCTCTGTAGTCATGAGAAGCACAGCCCTCCACGTCAGGGCCCAGGAGGGCTGCATTCTGTGTTCTGAGAGCCCAGGGGGCCTGGTGGAGCCGCTGCCTCCCCCTGAGAGTGAGTGGATCTACCAAGGACCAAGTGTGTCCCGGCCCGGCCCGGCAGCCAGAAGCCTCTGTCAGCTTCTGAAGGACGCGCGTGAAGCCAGCTAAGAAGGAGCGAGCAGAGTCGGCCACAGCCTCACGAGGGCCTCGGTGGTTCTCTTTGTGTTAAAGGACAGTGAGCAGCAGGGGCTTCCACGGCACATTCTAGAAGAGAGGAGAGGAGGCCAGGCGCTTTCCTTCCACACAGCAGGGTCATCGTGTGGACTAGTCAGTGGTCACCGGTGTTGGTGTGAAGTTGGCCTCTTCCAGCCTTACAGTTTCAAACCACGTAGCCACTTGGGCCCAAATCGTAAACGCGGGTGCATCATCCATCTGTTGGGGAGCCGGCCCGGGTCCCGTTCACACGGCGATGCCTGTGGCGGCACCGGGGCGCCGGCCGTGGCGTTGCTCTGCTCTGCCATGCCTCGCTCACTCAGGCCTCCCAGGCAAGCCTGTGTCGTCACCCTCAACACAGCCCCGTGGTGCTGGTGCTCACGCCTCTCATCCTCGCTCTGCTGGGCACTGAGATCTGAGGAGCTCAGTTCAAAGCCGGCCTGGGCAGGAAAGTCTGTGGGACTCCAATGAACCAGCAGAAAATCAGAAGTGGAGCTGTGGCTCAGGGTAGTAGAGCACTGGCCATGAGCCAAAGAGCTAAGGGACAGCACCCAACCCAGGTCCGGAGTTCAAGCCCCAGGACAGACCAAAAACAATTAAAGAAAAACCCAAATCCCTTGTGGTTACAGAGTGGTGACGTAAGCGAATGGATTTGTATGGAACCGCACGTGTCCTCTCTGGGTTACTTGCAGTATTGACCTCACTGGACCGCTTCAAAAGAAGCCATCATGCTGTACTGATCAGGAAGAAGTGTGTGTGTGTGTGTTCAGAGAGGAAGCCGGGCATGCTGAAGCTGGCTCTCTGGACAGTGCTCTCTGTTTTCCTGTCTGTTTTTCATGTCTGCACACTAATGCCCGGGGTTGCACATCACCCTTGGTTTGTATTTCCTGTATTTTTCTGCAGTAGACAGTGTCGTGAAGGAACTCCTGGACACGAATCCTTTTCTATTTTAATTTTGATTTTGCTAAGGTAAATTCTAAGAAGTGGCTAGATTGATAATGTATGCAACTGTATTAACTGAAATATGTGAAATTCAAGGTAGAACTCAATGTAACTCTGTAGAAAGGCAAAGTCAAAGATCAACAAAATAAAATGGCAGGACACAGGTCCTTGAAAGGGGTGGGGAAAAGGGTAGACAATGAAGAGAAGAAGAGAGGAAGAAGAATGTAGATAAGAATTCACTGCATATCCTACAGAATTAAGAAGCGTGACGGAAGGTGGGCGGGAGGAGGGGAGACACAGATCAAGATGCACTTTGTTAAATGGGAACTCTGTCAGGATAGCCATAACTAAGAGGTCAGTAAAAGGTATAATATGAGAAAAGATTATGAAATACTTGGCATGCAAATATTATGACAAAAGTTTAGAAATATTAACATCAGTGGAATAGAGAGGCCATCACAGCAAAGACAGTGTTAGGAGGAAAGGTTACCCCTGTGATCACCTCCGTCACAAAAGTTGGAGAAATCTCAAGAGCCTAATGATCAACTTAAAGATTCTAGTAAACACAACAAACTGAACCCCCAATTCACCAATGGAAAAAATGATAAAGACTAGAGCAGTGATGAAGGAATTAGAGACTGAAAAACTAAAAAATAATCAATGACACAAAAAGCAAAGATAAGTAAGAGTGATAAGCCCCTAGCAAATCTAATTAAAAAGAAGAAAAGAATCAAAGGAATACAACTGGAGATAAACTGGGCATGAATACCATGGAATACCAATGGAACCCAGAAGATCACCAGGGATCTTTGAAAATTTATATTCAAATTAGAAAACCTGGAAGAAATGGCTGAATTTTCTAGATACAATCTGGCCTACCAAAACTAATCAAGAAGATTTGAACTGCTTACTCTGATCTATGACCTTAAGCACTCTGTCCATCTCTGGAAAAACATGTGCAGAAGCACCAGCCCCGTAGTTCTACCTCTTGCTTCAATGCAACAACAGAAATTCTTATGAAATGCACAAGGACCTTTGCACAGGGATGCTTATTACTGTTTTGTGCGGTACCTGTGGTTCATGGAATAGCCTGGCAGCCTCTTGGTGGGGAAATGCAGATTGCTGGTGATGCTTAACATTGGTGCTGGCGTACTGTGGGGTGACAAACGGCTGGCAGGTAGGGCCCAATGTGAACAAAACCAGGTGCAGAAAGACACAGGCTGATTCCACTTACATAAAACTGAAAAAGAAAATCTGGCCCAAAGGGAAGAGAGTTTTTTTTTTTTAGTGCCAGTTGGTGGGACTTGAACTCAGGGCTCAGGTGCTGTCCTATTGCTCAAGGCTAGCACTCTACCACTTGAACTACACACCCACTTCTGGGCTTTTGGGGATTGATTGAAGATAAGAGCCTCATGGACTTTCCTGCCCAGGCCTTGAACTGTCAACTTCAGCTGTCAGTGGCCTGAGCTAGGATTACGGGTGTGAGCCCCTGACACCCAGCTAATAATTTTTACGTGGTAATATTCAGTGTGAGAGAGGCTGCATTCTAAATTCACGGTTTAAGTGATTCCTGAGCAGATACATAAACAAAGCAGACGGATGGTCCAAGCTCGTGACCACAGCCCTGGTGAAGAGGTTTCTTGCGGCCGTGGACCCTCAGTAATGGACTGCATTGGTGTTTGATTCTTCTGTCACTGGACTTTCCTGCATTGAAACAGGTTCCATACTGAGACGGGGGTACGGTCCTTCTGGGGTCCTGCATCCAGCTCACTCGCGTGGTGCAGCTGAGACGCAGCCACAGCAGCCCCGACTCTCCTCCCTCCCCGCCCCCTCCGTCTAGCCATCTGCACGCCTGCGTTTTGTCCATGGTGTTCCCAGTGACTGCATGCTGTCCTTGCAGACCTCAGGCCTGTCATAGCTCAGACCTGCCCCGGAGCCGCCCTGGGTCTGCTACACCAGTGTGAAAACACACTCAGTGCTTTATCCAATTCGGTGTGGCGTCCACAGCCTGAGGGCTGGCGTTCTTTCTGCCCGGCACACCCGTATTCCTCTGAGCATCAGCTGCATAGGGGAAGGTGTTAAAGGCGCTTGGCGTGATGCCGGGCACACGGGCACACAATGAGCGGTCATGGAGGGAGGGGGGAGGGCTCTGGAGTTCCCCAGGTGTGGGCTTTCATGTTGGGGGAGGGTATTCACCTGAAATCTACGGTGAGTCCCAGCAGATGGCTGGAGACACTTCCGGGCGGTTGGTGAGTGCCACTCAGGGAGCGGGTCACCTGGCTCTGCCTGCTGTGAAGTGGCTGGCGTGGGAGGGCTGCGGGTGGGTGGTGGGCGTCTGTGTGTAGAGGGCGAGGCCGGAGGCGGCTGGGGGGGAGGCAGCAAGGCCTGCGGGGACACAGCCCTCAGAAACAGAGCGCCCTCGGCCACCTTTAGAAACAGCTGCTTCCAGCAGCTCGCAGGGCTGAGCTGAGCTGAGCTGAGCGCCTGCCGTGCAGTTCTTCACTCCCCCAAAGCAGCCTCCAGCCTTTTCTGCTGTGAGCCAGGACCAGCCCCAGATGGGAGCGGTGAGTGGGCCAGGCGGCGGCGGCTGTGTGTGGGCCAGGCGGCAGCGGCGGTGTGTGGGCCAGGTGGCAGTGAGTGGGCCAGGCGGCGGCGGTGGTGTGTGGGCCAGGCGGCGGCGGTGGTGTGTGGGCCAGGCGGCGGCGGTGGTGTGTGGGCCAGGCGGCGGCGGCAGCGGCAGTGGTGGCAGCAGCAGCGGTAGTGGCGGTGCAGGGAGGCCGCCGTGCGGAGGGAGGCTGCACCTGTTCAGAGCCGCCCCGCTCAGAAGTGTCACCAGTGCTGATTAAATCCCGCTTTTCTCACCTGCTGTCAGGAAGCAGGAAGTGATCTGAAGGGGCACACTGCAGGAGTTATGATCACCCCGGGAACCTTCCTGCTGATGAGCTCTCTGTGAACTTGGGCATCTCTAGGGCATGGCAGCCCACAGCAGGGGGCCCAGCCCGGCCCCAGACTCCACTTCCCTTCCCTTTCCCCTCTCCCCCGCTTTCCTCCTCCCCAGAGCCACCGCCACCGAAGGTCTCTGGAAGCCTGAACCTTGGGCTCCTCTCCCTGGTACCCAATCAGGGATTCAGAAGGGAAGAACTAAACAAGCCTGGCAGCCTGTAGGCAATGCACGCACAGCTGGAAACACAGATTCCATTTGTGGCTTTATTTTGACTCTGTGAAGGGAATCTTGATCACATGGTTTGTGGTTAAAAATAAAAGACCGACCCCTCAGACAAGGACAGAGGAAGCGTGTCCCATGGTGTGTGGTTAGGAGGAAGTGTGTCCCATGGTGTGTGAGAAGGAGGAAGCGTGTCCCATGGTGTGTGGGAAGGAGGAAGCGTGTCCCATGGTGTGTGGTTAGGAAGCGTGTCCCCATGGTGTGTGAGAAGGAGGAAGTGTGTCCCATGGTGTGTGGTTAGGAGGAAGCGTGTCCCATGGTGTGTGGTTAGAAAGCGTGTCCCATGGTGTGTGGGAAGGAGGAAGCGTGTCCCCATGGTGTGTGGTTAGGAAGCGTGTCCCCATGGTGTGTGAGAAGGAGGAAGCGTGTCCCATGGTGTGTGGTTAGGAGGAAGCGTGTCCCATGGTGTGTGGTTAGGAAGCGTGTCCCATGGTGTGTGAGAAGGAGGAAGCGTGTCCCATGGTGTGTGGGAAGGAGGAAGCGTGTCCCATGGTGTGTGGGAAGGAGGAAGTGAGTCCCCAAGTTGTGCGGGAAGGAGGAAGTGGGTTCCTATCGTATAGGAAGGACGAGTCTGGCCTGCTACAGAAGAGCTGGTATGTATCCTGGCTTTGCCATGGTCCTGTGGTCACAATGGTTTTGGAGATGAAAGGAAATGAGACTGGCAATCAGCGTTCAGTGAAGATACTGTCAGGACATATTTGTTTTTAAGAAATATATTTGAAAGTTTGATCTGATCCGTGTTAATCGCACCCATTAACAGGGCACAATAAGCATTGCGGCACACATGTACACTGTGCGTGGCCAGTCAGGCTAATTGGCATGCCAGGTCCCTGAGAGACAGGCATCGTTACTTTGTGCTGGGAACTTTTAAAATCCTATTTACTATTTTGAAATATTCAATTAAATATTCTTAACCACAATTTCCCTACTGTGCTAAGAAGGGGAAAAGTGATGTCTCCACTTGGTGCCCATTAACCTTGCTCGCTCCAGCCGGCCTCCGCTCTGCCCTGCCTGGTTCTGGTCGTAGCTCTCTGTTTTCTGCCTTTCTGACATTAATCTCTTAGCTTCCATATGTGAGTGGTAACTGAGGGCATTCGTTTCACTCAACGTAACATTCCGTAGTTCCACCCTGCCGTAAGAGACACACTTCACATTCCCAGGGCCGCCGTGGCTGGTCCTTATCTCCACTACTGTGAAAAGTGTCTCATGCACATGAGGACACACAGCTCTTCCACATGCTCACTTCGTATGGCTGTGCCTGGATTGCTGGAGCCGCGGCAGATCTATTTCTGGTTTTTCTGAGGGCACCTCATACTGTTTTCCACGCTGACCGCCCTGATTTCTGTTCCCGCCTGTGGGGTAGGAACGCGGCTCACTCTCCTCACCAGCATTGACTTCTTATCTTTTTGATAGTAATCATAACTAGGATGAGATTGTACATAGTGACTAATGATATTGGACATTTTTATATATCTACTTCAGTATTCTTTTTGAGAATTGTCTGCTCAAGTGATTTTCATATATTTTAATTGACTCATTTTTTTTTACTGTGAAGATCTTTAGATGCTTTTTATATTCTAAGTATTAATTCCTTACCCATTGAACATTTTACCAATATTTTCTCCCATTCAATAAGTTTTTCATTAAGGTCTACTTTGTAGCCCAGAAGTATAGCCTTTAATGGCCACTTTTGGTTCCACTTTGTACATGGTTTTCTTCCCTTCATTTTAGGGTGTGTGTGTGTGTGTGTGTGTGTGTGTGTGTTTGTGTGTATGAGAGAGAAAGAAAGCATGCAGTATACACGAGTGCATGCGTGTACATATGTGTGTGTTTGTGCAAGTTGGCTGGTGAAGTGTTCTTTAGGAAGGTTGTTATTGACAAAGACCTGCTCCTGTCACGTTAATGTTTTTCTGTTTATTTTGTATATATTTTCTTCCCTTCTTCCTTGTAGACCATCTTGTGATTTGATTCTTTCCCTGTTGTGTGTTTTCTCTGTTGATGTTTTACAGCTCCCTGTATTGCTAAGGTGGTAGCTGGCTTCCTTTTCCATGAGTATGGGGCTCCCTTTTATAGGACGGTCTGCTGTTAGCAACTTACTTCAATGCTGTTTGACTTGGAACCACTTTATTTCTCCTTCATTTCTGAGGGTGGCTCTGCAGAGCATTGTGTTTTTTGTTGGCAGTTGTTGTTGACTTTGAATTCATCATGCCGTTCTATCTTGAGTCTGTAGGGTTTGTGCTGAGAAGTCTGCTGTGGATCCTAGAGAGTTTCCTTTAGGAGACATCTGCTCTCCTCTAGCTGTCTTAGAATTTTCTGTCCTCTGCATTTGATGGTTCACCGTGATGGGCACCGCCTAGGACCTTTCTTGGTAGAATGTGTTAGTGGGCCTTGGAAGCTTCTGCCCCCAGCTGTCCATATCTTGTCCGTGATTGAAAGGTTTTTAGCAGTTGTTTTGAGACTCGGGTTTCTCTGTTGTCCTTCCCATTCTCTCCTTCCAGAATTACCACATGTAAATATTTTTCTTACTTACTGATTTCCTATAAGTTTTGGGACCCCTCCTCCACTTTTAAACCTTATTGGGATGTCTCAAAAGAATTATTTTCATGGTGGGAAATTCTTCTGCTGCTTCTATTCCTTTTTAATATATATTTTTATTGTAAAGATACTGTACAAAGGGGTTACAGTTACATGAGTAAGGTAGCGAGTGCATTTCCTATTGAACATTGTTACCCCCCTCTTTGTTTTTCCCCTACCATTTCTTCCCACCCCACCTCCCCAGCTTCTTCCCACCCCTCTTCTCTCCCCTCCCGCCCTCCCCAAGCTGTAAACTTCATTTCAACATAGTATCTGTGCATCTCATTGTTACAATGGGTCAACCTGTTTCCTTATTTCAGCATTTTGTTATTCCCTTCTCTTCCCTGGATTAGAAAAATGTATATGCTCCTATTCTTATATTGAAATTCTCAACTCTATTTTGTATTTCATTTATTGAAGGTTTTTTGGTTTTGTTCCCCCCACCCCACCCCAATCCCCCGCAGGATTTCTGCCCAGTGCCAGTTTCTTCTGACTGGATTTCTCATTCCCATATGGTTGGATTGTTTGTCTGCATTCGCTCTCTCCGGAGGTTTCCTTTCATTGCTTTGAGTTCTTTTTCAGACAGCGAGTCAGTTTTGTTCACCTGTGGATCTGTTGGTAGAGAGTTACCATGTTCCTTGGGGGTACGTGCTGCCTCATGCTTCTTTTCTTTTTTTTTTTTTTTTTTGGTCAACTATGGGGCTTGAATTCTGGGCCTGGGTGCTGTTCCTCAGCTCTTCAGCTCAAGGTGAGCGCTCTACTGCTTGAGCCACAGCGCCACTTCCGGTTTTCTGGTGGTTTATTGGAGATAAGAATCTCATGGACTTTCCTGCATGGGCTGGCTTTGAACCGCGATCCTCAGATCTCAGCCTCCTGAGTAGCTAGGATGACAGGCGTGAGCCACTGGCACCCGGCTTGCCTCATGCTTCTTGTGACCATACAATGATGTACTGGTGTCTCTTCCATCTGGTGTCTGTGCCTCTCTGAGTTGTTGATTTTCCCTGGGTGACGTGTCCTGGGGTGTTGGTCTGGGCTCCGGTGGGCACTTGACTGTATTGTCCAAGTGTGGTCCAGGTCAGCGATGTTTGTGAGTGTCTCTGGGTCTAGGTCTCACGGCAGCCATCTTAGGGCGGGTTTCCCGGTCGCTTTGGGAAAACGTGCCTGGCGATGGGTATGAGGCACTCGCTAGTCTCTGTGATTGCTTGTGGGGCGGCGGGGGGGGGGGGGGGGCTCCCCTGGCAGGCCTGTGCTGGCAAGGCCTGGCTGGTGTGGCTGCGGGGGCCGACATTGTCACTTCCGTGGTCATGGCAATGGGACACGCTGCCAGACTCCCCTGAGTGTGACACAGGCTGTCCCACAGCAGAGACAGATTCATGCTGCATCTGGGGACAGAGGCAACCTTACTAGGCCGCTGGTGCCAGCCAGATCATTGGCCTTCTGGGTCTAAGTTGGCGGCCTGGGATTCTGGCTGCTTTGGAGGGCTGGGCCGACCTCGGTACTCTGTGAGGCCACGTGTCTACTTCACAAGAGGCGAGGAGGACAGAGTGGGGGGGGGGGGCAGACGCACTGCTGCAGGACCTGAGTGGGGAGTGGGTGTGGCTGGGGCCTTTCCTGGAGACGGTGCAGCCGGTATGAGCCTGGCAGGCCCCCAGCCCGTGAGCTGTGCGTTTTCTAGAAGCAAAGCTCCATGTCTGTGGCACAAGCGAGGATGCCCAGAGCTCTCTTGCTCCCCACAAAGTCCCTTCCTTCCAACGCCACCGTCTCTCGGTGCTCAGTGACAACTCTGCGACATCATCACTTAACTGGTGCTCTGCTTCAAACCCTCCAGGGAACTAGCTGCCCTGTTTCCCTTTGTTCCGCTCCTTTGTTGCAAAGAGAGGGTACGGCGCCTCTGGTCAGCCATCTTGCTGACGTCACCACCAGCCTGGCAGCTGCATTTGTTTTGATGTTATTTTTCATCCCCCGTCTCCAATTATTCTTTGTAATTAAATAAACCTCTAAATGGAACACTGCGTTTTTCTTTTTCCCATCAGGGACTGTTTGGGAAGTTAACTTTGCCACGCAGCCCTCCCCTTTTCTCTTAGATCTGTGCGGTGGAAAAGGGAAAATGCCACGGTTCAAGTGTCTGTTGTCAATAGCAGAGAAGGTTATTGAAAAGATGAAAGAAAGGCACCTTTACAACGTGCACGCTTTACTCCAAAGACTGAAAAATGCAATTATCCGTTTACCTCGCTGGCACGTGATTATCACATTTCAAGTGAACAAGTCACAACATGCCCCACCAATTACAGGAGACGTGGCACCACACCACCGGCTTTGGACGCACTCACGTCTCTACGTGAGGATGTACTTCACATGATTCTACTTTACTTGAATTTTAATTTGCAAAAATGATTTCTGCAATTACTGGCCCAAACAAACTATAAAATTAGCATAAGTATTCCTATAAGCACGTTTCAGAAGGTTTCATCTTGCACTCCTCTTACATCTGTCTGTTACGTGAAGACCTCTTATGTCCCTCAATTGCCAGAAGAGCAGGAAGGAGGAAGGATCCTTTGTAGAATCTGGAGGCAAGGTGCAGCGGAGAGGAGCATCTTTAGAGAAACATAAATGAAAATCTCATCCATTTTCTTTCCTCATGGTTTTAGAAATGTGCTCACTCTAGAAATCAAAAAGGTCATCCAGTATTTTAAGACTTATTTTCATTAAAATAGGAGGAACTTGATAGGGCTGAACAGTTCAACTGGACCAAGCGCCAAGTGTAACCTTGGTGTTGAATGGCTCTCATTGGTCTTTAAGAATAGATCTGAGGATGGTGCTCATTGGTCCTTAGTGCAGATCTGAGGATGGCTCTCATTGGTCCTTAGGAATAGATCTGAGGATGGCGCTCATTGGTCCTTAGGAATATATCTGAGGATGGTGCTCATTGGTCCTTAGTGCAGATCTGAGGATGGCTCTCATTGGTTCCTTAGTATAGATCTAAGGATGGCACTCATTGGTCCTTAGTATAGATCTGAGGATGGTGCTCATTGGTCCTTAGTATAGATCTGAGGATGACTCTCATTGGTCCTTAGTGCAGATCTGAGGATGGTCCTCATTGGTCCTTAGTATAGATCTGAGGATGGTACTCATTGGTCCTTGGTGCAGATCTGAGGATGGTCCTCATTGGTCCTTGGTGCAGATCTGAGGATGGTGCTCATTGGTCCTTGGTGCAGATCTGAGGATGGTGCTCATTGGTCCTTAGGAATAGATCTGAGGATGGCTCTCATTGGTCCTTAGGAATATATCTGAGGATGGTGCTCATTGGTCCTTAGGAATAGATCTGAGGATGGCGCTCATTGGTCCTTAGGAATATATCTGAGGATGGTGCTCATTGGTCCTTAGGAATATATCTGAGGATGGCTCTCATTGGTCCTTAATATAGATCTAAGGATGGCACTCATTGGTCCTTAGTATAGATCTGAGGATGGTGCTCATTGGTCCTTAGTATAGATCTGAGGATGACTCTCATTGGTCCTTAGGAATAGATCTGAGGATGGCTCTCACTGGTCCTAGTATAGGTCTGAGGATGGTCCTCATTGGTCCTTGGTGCAGATCTGAGGATGGTCCTCATTGGTCCTTAGGAATAGATCTGAGGATGGCTCTCACTGGTCCTAGTATAGATCTGAGGATGGCTCTCATTGGTCCTTGGTGCAGATCTGAGGATGGTGCTCATCAGCCCTTGGGCGTAGATCTAATGACACTTGCCACATTACTCCCTAACTCACTCTTCTACTATTTTCAAGTTCTAAACACCCTAGAACACAGGCTTGTAATCTCGAAAGCTGCAGTTGGATGGCAGTCTGGGCAAGAAAGCCCTCAGAGGCCTGATGGAGGGCTTCAGGTCTAGAGGAAAGACCAAAAGGTCAAAGCAGGAAAGTATCCTTGAGTCTTTTCCCTGTGATGCTGTCTAAATAGGTTAATGGTCTGCTGTGCCTTCTAGTCCCAGTTCTTGTGCCACCTCAGCTTTCCAGGAGGTGGCTTGGGAATGGGCTGGTGCCCAGCAACCAGTGGGCAAGGTTGTGCCGGGTGGGGCAGTGTGTTCATCTGTTAGTCAGGACTGGGGGAGAAGCCTTGAGCTAGGGCCACGGCTGGCAGAAGTCCCTGTGTGCTCTCAGGGATGGAAACAGGCATTCCTAGTGCATGGAAACGGTAGACAGGCCTGGTGGGAAGCGTGTTTGTTCTCAGTGTAGGCTGGCCTGGCACGGAGGGCAGCTGCTTGGCTTCCTGACTCTCCTTGGGTAGGTGACCAATGTCAGGGCTTCAGGTTTGCCTGCAGAGGGAGGATATTAGCAGCTCTGTCGAGGGGGGTTGAGAGAGTCAAGAGGAAATAATTCACTTCACACATCTCACTCTGTGGCTGCAGAAAAATAAGCCCTCAGTAGCCAGGAAGTATTTCACACAGCTCTCTCCGTCAGTGGTAGTGATTCACAATGGGTGGAAACAGGAGCTATCCCTGGACAGAATGTCCTCACCACAAACCACCCTGATGGACTGATGGCACTCTGTAACAGTGGAAAATGCTTCAGGATGAGTGCACATAGCTGCATCCTCAGAGCGAGGATTGAACCGCTCTGCTCCCTTCCCAGGAGTGGCTGCTGAGGTCCACAGCTTACCATGGGACCTTAGTTGCAAATGGGGCCTCCAGAGCAGGTTTACTTCTGGTGAGGTTGTTAGCTTGGCTGGAAGCCAACATGACTTCTGTCCTTATACCAGGGGAAAATTTAGAGAGAGGCAGGGCGAAGACACATAGGGAGGGTCCATGGGAGGTAGAGGCTGGATTGGAGCAATGTCAGCTCAAGAGAAGGGACAGCAAGGACCACCATCAGTTACCAAAGCTGGGAGACCCCAGCACAGACCTCTGCACAGAGTCTGCCCAAGGATCGACTCCAACGCCAGCATAACTCAGACTTCCGGCCTCTGGAACTCCAACGCCAGCATGACTCAGACTTCCGGCCTCTGGAACTCCAACGCCAGCATAACTCAGACTTCCGGCCTCTGGAACTCTGGGGGAATGGATCGTGCTAGTTTGAAGCCACCTCATTTGTAGTTTTTCTTTTTTCTTTTCTTTGGAAGCACTAGGAAATAAACACACAGAACGTCTCTACTCAAGGCCCAAGGCAAGGAGAGGGCTGTCTCTTGTCCACGCAGCATACTTGTCCAAGACTATGCCGGGAGGAGCTGAGTGGACGTTCTTGCTTGGGGTGGTGGTGGACCCCATTCCCTGCCTGCTGCTCTGTGGCACTTTGGCCTCCCCCACTCAGTCATGCCCCTTTGCCCAGCCCTCAGCCATGGCACATACCTGGCAGCTGCGTACCCTCCAGATGCTGACATACTGATCTGTGTGAAATCTTCCTTTATAAAGTAGAGACAGACCCTTCACAAGACGAAGTTTCATGATCGCTCTGCCTTTATTAGGAGTGATGCATTTTAGTGTGAATTTAATGCTGAATTAGAATAAAAAAATTAGGAATTAAAATGTCCCCCAAGCCACACCTTGTTTCCCAGGATTATGTTGTCTACAACTTGCTTTATCAAAAGTAAAGTGTGACATCGATCAGGATGCGTTGTACTCATACATTGACACGTGTATCAAAACCCCTTTATACAACTACTAAACAATAATAAAAAATGAAACGAAACCAGATATCCAGACTCATGCGTATTAAGATTCTCACATCCAAGATGATATACACCAGTCTGTTCCCTGGAGTTTGCTTTTCAAGGTGTGATCGTTTTCCTCTCAGCTCACTCCACCATGTGGGGCTGGTGTGAGCTGGCGGCTGGTGAACGCACCGGAGTGAGCACACGGGCGCTGGTGTGAGCTGGGAGCTGGTGAACACACCGGAGTGAGCACGCGGGCGCTGGTGTGAGCTGGCAGCTGGTGAACACACCGTAGTGAGCACGCGGGCGCTGGTGTGAGCTGGGAGCTGGTAAACACACCGGAGTGAGCACGCGGGCGCTGGTGTGAGCTGGGAGCTGGTAAACACACCGGAGTGAGCACGCGGGCGCTGGTGTGAGCTGGGAGCTGGTAAACACACCGGAGTGAGCACGCGGGCGCTGGCGGCTGGTGAACACACCGGAGTGAGCACACGGGCGCTGGTGTGAGCTAGCGGCTGGTGAACACACCGGAGTGAGCACGCGGGCGCTGGTGTGAGCTGGCGGCTGGTGAACACACCGGAGTGAGCACGCGGGCGCTGGTGTGAGCTAGCGGCTGGTGAACACACCGGAGTGAGCACGCGGGCGCTGGTGTGAGCTGGCGGCTGGTGAACACACCGGAGTGAGCACACGGGCGCTGGCGGCTGGTGAACACACCGGAGTGAGCACACGGGCGCTGGTGTGAGCTGGGAGCTGGTAAACACACCGGAGTGAGCACGCGGGCGCTGGTGTGAGCTGGGAGCTGGTGAACGCACCAGAGTGAGCACACGGGCTCTGGCGGCTGGTGAACACACCGGAGTGAGCACACAGGTGCTGGTGTGAGCTGGCGGCTGGTGAACGCACCGGAGTGAGCACACAGGTGCTGGCGGCTGGTGAACACACCGGAGTGAGCACGCGGGCGCTGGTGTGAGCTGGCGGCTGGTGAACGCACTGGAGTGAGCACACAGGTGCTGGCGGCTGGTGAACACACCGGAGTGAGCACACGGGCGCTGGTGGCTGGTGAACACACCGGAGTGAGCACGCGGGCGCTGGTGTGAGCTGGGAGCTGGTGAACACACCGGAGTGAGCACACGGGCGCTGGTGTGAGCTGGCAGCTGGTGAACACACCGGAGTGAGCACACAGGTGCTGGCGGCTGGTGAACACACTGGAGTGAGCACGCGGGCGCTGGTGTGAGCTGGCGGCTGGTGAACGCACCGGAGTGAGCACACAGGTGCTGGCGGCTGGTGAACACACCGGAGTGAGCACGCGGGCGCTGGTGTGAGCTAGCGGCTGGTGAACACACCGGAGTGAGCACACGGGCGCTGGTGGCTGGTGAACACACCGGAGTGAGCACGCGGGCGCTGGTGTGAGCTGGTGGCTGGTGAACGCACCGGAGTGAGCACACGGGCGCTGGTGTGAGCTGGCGGCTGGTGAACGCACCGGAGTGAGCACACGGGCGCTGGTGGCTGGTGAACACACCGGAGTGAGCACGCGGGCGCCGGTGTGAGCTGGCGGCTGGTGAACGCACCGGAGTGAGCACACGGGCGCTGGTGTGAGCTGGCGGCTGGTGAACGCACTGGAGTGAGCACGTGGGCGCTGGTGTGAGCTGGGAGCTGGTAAACACACCGGAGTGAGCACGCGGGCGCTGGTGTGAGCTGGCGGCTGGTGAACACACCGGAGTGAGCACGCGGGCGCTGGTGTGAGCTGGGAGCTGGTGAACACACCGGAGTGAGCACACGGGCGCTGGCGGCTGGTGAACGCACCGGAGTGAGCACACGGGCGCTGGTGTGAGCTGGGAGCTGGTGAACACACTGGAGTGAGCACGCGGGCGCTGGCGGCTGGTAAACACACCGGAGTGAGCACACAGGTGCTGGCGGCTGGTGAACGCACCGGAGTGAGCACGCGGGCGCTGGTGTGAGCTGGGAGCTGGTGAACACACCGGAGTGAGCACACGGGCGCTGGTGTGAGCTGGGTGCTGGTGAACGCACCGGAGTGAGCACACGGGCGCTGGCGGCTGGTAAACACACCGGAGTGAGCACACAGGTGCTGGCGACTGGTGAACGCACCGGAGTGAGCACGCGGGCGCTGGTGTGAGCTGGGAGCTGGTGAACACACCGGAGTGAGCACACGGGCGCTGCTGTGAGCTGGCGGCTGGTGAACGCACCGGAGTGAGCACACGGGCGCTGGTGTGAGCTGGCGGCTGGTGAACGCACCGGAGTGAGCACACGGGCGCTGGTGTGAGCTGGCGGCTGGTGAACACACTGGAGTGAGCACGTGGGCGCTGGTGTGAGCTGGGAGCTGGTAAACACACCGGAGTGAGCACGCGGGAGCTGGTGGCTGGTGAACACACCGGAGTGAGCACACGGGCGCTGGTGGCTGGTGAACACACCGGAGTGAGCATGCGGGCGCTGGTGTGAGCTGGCGGCTGGTGAACACACCGGAGTGAGCACGCGGGCACTGGCAGCTGGTAAACACACCGGAGTGAGCACGCGGGCGCTGGCGGCTGGTGAACACACCGGAGTGAGCACACGGGCGCTGGTGTGAGCTAGCGGCTGGTGAACACACCGGAGTGAGCACGTAGGCGCTGGTGTGAGCTAGTGGCTGGTGAACACTCCGGAGTGAGCACGCGGGCGCTGGTGTGAGCTGGCGGCTGGTGAACACACCGGAGTGAGCACGCGGGCACTGGCAGCTGGTAAACACACCGGAGTGAGCACGCGGGCGCTGGCGGCTGGTGAACACACCGGAGTGAGCACGCGGGCGCTGGTGTGAGCTGGCGGCTGGTGAACGCACCGGAGTGAGCACGCGGGCTCTGGTGTGAGCTAGCGGCTGGTGAACGCACCGGAGTGAGCACGCGGGCGCTGGTGTGAGCTGGCGGCTGGCGAACGCACCGGAGTGAGCACGCGGGCTCTGGTGTGAGCTGGCGGCTGGCGAACGCACCGGAGTGAGCACGCGGGCGCTGGTGTGAGCTGGCGGCTGGTGAACGCACCGGAGTGAGCACGCGGGCGCTGGTGTGAGCTGGCGGCTGGTGAACACACCGTAGTGAGCACGCGGGCTCTGGCTCCATGGGAGCAGCACTTCCGAGCTCCTGCAGACACTCCAAACGCCAAGCAGTCCAGTTTCTCAGGGCTTCAGATGGAAAACCTTGGCCCTGAAGGGCAGCCTCTATGCAGGCCGTTGCTGACCGCAGAGCTGGGCTTTCCCTGCGGGCCGGGGTCTCAGCTCAGGTGCATCCACGCCGTCCTCAGCACATCCTCTCATGTCACGTGAAGCGTCAGCACCAGTGTCTTTGGGACCATCTTGTTTCTTCTGTTTTGTAGCTTGTTTCCTGGAATGATAGTTCCTTCCCTCTGTCAGTCCTACCAGCACTCGGTGCTGCCCTGGCTGGGTCCAGGGCTCTGTGATCGCCAGGCTGCTGGACGCCCGGCCTGGGAGGGGCACTCCCAATGCAAGCAGCCAGCGCGCCATCTATGCCCTATGGCACCTGTTCTGGGCCTTCTGGGTCCTTCTGTGACCTCTGGGGGGAGGGAGTCACAGAGCCTGAAAGCTACAGATCCTTCTACTGCGTTGCCCACCAGCTCCAGGTTATGTTTCTGTCATGGGAAGCATTTCCCAGACACTGGAGACAGGAAGACAGAGAGGTCCAGCCATGACCGCGGGATCCCGTGGGCTGGACTCCAGCCATGACCTTGGGACCCCGTGGGCTGGACTCCAGCAGAGACCATGGGCCCTGGACTCCAGCAGCTCTCCCAGGGGCCAGCCATGAGCACCGCAGCACGAGGGACAGAGGCTCCATCCTGTAGAGTACCGGCACTGCCCGATCTCCTGGTACCCATTTTCTTGTTCTGAAATATTCGTGAACAATTTTGCCCATTAAACTCGTCTCGAAGTGAATACGTAGACTGGCTTGTGAGGCTGTGTAAACAACACAAGGTTTTTACTTAAGTCCTGATTTTCACAACTGTGGTTGTATAACCTAGGGCATCCTGCTGGCTTTGGGCACACAGCACAGTACATTTCTCAGGGAATACCTGTAGGTGTACGGGAGCAGGTGATGGTTGTTCAGGGACTGCGCAAGTATTAGCCACGTCCCTGATCCCCTTTCCTATCAGTAAATCATATTTTTTTCAGTCTGTCTAATTTCCAGCAGGTATATGCAATCAGGCATGGAAAATATTAACTCCTGTGTCATCATTGGGAAATTTAAAGACTTGGGGAGGAGGTGAGGAAGAGTAACGGGTGAATTTAATGAAAGCACATGGCAGGCACACATGGACAGATCCCAAAGAAACATCTCTGTGCAATTCAAGCACACTGATTAAAAAAGACCATTATGAAGAGGACATTTTTGGCACAGTCCAGGCACGTGGAAGGCCTTGTCGATGCATCATGAGTTGTTTGTTGGAGTAAAGGCTGTGCGTGTACACAAAAGCAAGGTGAGCAAAATTGTCACGAAGGAAACAGACAAGAGAACGGTTCTCACACCAGCACCCTGCACAGGCCGCACATTGCAGTATGGGAAGCAATTTCCTTGTTTATCGGTGCCATGCACTGGAGCTGGTGGAGAAGGATACTTAGTTTTTTATTTAAAAAAGGAATCCGAAATTGATTGAATAATTTTCTTCTAGACCCACAACTAGTGATAATAAACTTAGCACTTGTTAATCGGGGCTAGGGGTTCATGTCTGTAATCCTCACTACTTAGGAAGCTGAGGTCCTGAGGATCTCGTTGAGGCCAGTCCAAGCAGAAAAGTACATGAGACTCCCATCTCTAAAATAATCAGTAAAAATCAGAGCTGGAGGCATGGTTCAAGTGGTAAACCGCCAGCCTAGCAAGCATGAGACCCTGAGTTCCAACCAAAAGTTAAAAGGAAAGAACTTGGTGCTAGCTGATAACGGGTCCCATGTCCAGTACCTACCTTCAATCATCCAATCCATCATCGGATTACACCAGTGTTTCTACTGCACAGGAGCTCAGGTGTGAAACTCACTTCCTCAAGCATCCAAGGCTGTGTACACAGAGGAGCTCAGGAGTCTGAGTCCAACACTGGTGAGATGCTATCTGTCAGAGTCGCCGAATCCTAACTTCCTGATAGCCTCCATCGCTGCGCATGACACAGCCGTTGCCACCAAATACCTGAGATCTTCGTGATTAAAAAAAAGGTCTAGTGAAGGTCTTGAAATTTTGTATGACAGAATCCAAGACCTAAACCACATTCATAGATGAGCTAATTGGGCATTGTGAAGACGTCCATGGCCCCTCAACAAATCTAATCATACAGTACTCTTCTAAACAAGTTCTAGGGGGTTTTATTGTACTTCATTATTTTTAAATTATTCATTTATTATCTTTATGTGATGCACAAAGGGGTGACCATTCAACAAAGCAGTTTATGCATACGATGTGTCTTGACTGATGTCATCCCGTTGATCCTTCCGAATCCCACCTCTCCCCTCACATTCCCTAGTTTCACAGGATATGCATAGACTATTATGACTGAACTCCTCCCCCTCCTCATTACTTTACCCCTCCTTTTGGTCTCCCACACATGCCTTCCAAGTGCCAGTTTCCTGGTATTTGTGGAGTTGGACTGTGAGCTGGGTTTTCTAAGGAATTGTGCTGTTTGAATTCTCCCTTGGAATACCATACTTCAGTTAATGCATCTGTGTACAGCTGCGTATAAGCCTGTATGTCTTGACTTGTGCATTTAAAATTAGTTTTAGCATCTACATAAGAGAGAATATGCATCTCTGTCCCTCTGGGCCCGACTCACTTCACTTAACATACTTTGTTCCAGGTACATTTTTTTTTGCAAATGATATAAAATTATTGTTCCAAATGGATGAGTAAAATTGCATTGTGTATGTATGTGTATCTCTGTCTATCTATCTTGCATTTTCTTGATCCATTTGTCTACTGAGGGTCATCTGGGCTGATTCCATGCCTTGGCTATGGTAAATAGTGCTGCAATGGACTTGGTTGTGCTGGTGGCTTTACTGCATCCTGATTTGTGGTCTTTTGGATAAATGGCCAGGAGTGGAGTTACTGGATCATAGGATAGTTCTATGTTTAGTTTTTTTTTTAAATGAATCTCCATACTCCTTTCCAGAGTGGTTGAGCAAGTTTACATTCCCACCAACAGTGTATTAGTTTTTCTTTTAGTCACATGCCCACCAGTATCTGTTATTGTTTGTTTTCTTGATGATCATCATTCTAACTGGGGTGAGGTGGAATTTCAGGGTTGCTTTGATTTGCATTTCCTTTATGGCCAGAGGTGTTGAACGTTTCTTCATGTGTCTATTGGGTATTTTCACCTTTTTAAAAAAGTTATTTCTATTTAGTTTGCCCATTTATGAATTTATGAATTGCCAATTCTTTGAGGATTTATTTTCTTGAGTCCTTTGCATATTCTAGATATTAGGCCATTGTCTGTTTCATAGCTAGCAAAGATCTCCCACTCTGTAGACTGACTATTTAGCTTGTTAGCTATGTCCTTTGCTGTGAGGAGACTTCTTAGTTTGATGCAGTCCCATTTGTCAGTTCATTCTTTGATTGGCTGAGCCTCTGGGGGATTTTAAAATCAAATTATTTTTAAAGTTATAGCATGGCTAAATCAAGCCTACCTCTCCTTCTTGTGTTTTTAAGGTCAAAATACTTAAATTCTTTTCTCTTAGTGATTTCCAGGTCTCCATATTAATGATGTCCTTGTGTCACAGTAAAGCTCTTGAGCTTTTCTTTTTTTTTCTTTTTTCTTTTTGGTCTGGTCATGGGGCCTGAACTCTGGGCCTGGGCGCTGTCCCTCAGCTCTTCAGCTCAAGGCGAGTGCTCTACCACTTGAGCCACAGCGCCACTTCTGGTTTCTTTCTTTTTGCTTATGTGGTGCTGAGGAATCAAACCCAGGGCCTCATGCATGCAAGGCAAGCGCTCTACCACTGAGCCACCTTCCCAGCCCATCTTGAGCTTTTTTCTCCTGGCCTGGGGACCAAGTCTTTAACATGCTGGCCTCTGTAGAGCATTCAACACCCAAAGTAAAGAAACATCTAGGGTCCAACTTTTTGCAGATTCCCTCTGTAGCTGAGATCAGATGGTGTCTGTCTTTCCACATCTTTCACTTAACATAATGTCTCCAGGTGCATCTTGTTGGCTTATATGACAGGATTTTCTTCCTTAAAACAGATAGTGCTTCCTGTGTCTGCACATCATACCGTCTTCGATCACCCATGGATGGACATGCCGAGTACTCCCATATTTTGGCTGTTATGAATCGTGCTACATTGGACATGGTGTGTGAACACCTCCTCAATGTACTGATGTCCTCTCCTTTGTAAGTATTTTTGACAGTGGACTTCAAAACACAATAAGGTGTCACACCACACCTGCTGGAGTGACTGTTACCAAAGAGATGGAAGGAAACTTTAGAAGACACAGAGAAGGGGCTGGGAAGGTGGCTCAGTGGTAGAGTGCTTGCCTCGCATGCATGAGGCCCTGGGTTCGATTCCTCAGCACCACATAAGCAGAAAAAGCTGGACATGGTGCTATGGCTCAAGTGGTAGAGCGCTAGCCTTGAGCTGAAGAGCTGAGGGACAGCGCCCAGGCCCCATGACCGACCAAAACAAAAAGAAGACACAGAAAATACTTGTTGATGGTCATGTGAACAGGTGTAGAGGTTCCTCAAAAACAGAAAAAAGTAGACCTACCTTAAGAGCCCACAATCTCAATATTGGGTAAGTTTATTCTATAAATATAGAAATATCCGTGTGCAAGACAATATTAGAGACATAAAAAGAGGAAGCATTAGTCTGCCAGACACAAAGACAAGCTAGAAAGAGAGAGGAAAGTGCATAACCCATCTCTACATAGATGGGGCTGGGGTCAGGAAACGGGGAACATCTGCTATGTCTTTGGAATGCCTGTCGATGACAGCGGGACACCACCCACCAGTGAGGAGGAGGGAGCACCCACCAGTGAGGAGGAGGGAGCACCCACCAGTGAGGAGAACGGGTCCTTTTTGTAGCTGCTGGGCAGCAAACTTAGCCCCTGGGGAGCAGTGTAGCTGCGAGGAGGGTAATTCTGGGTAGGAGAGCTGACCTGGAGGAAAGCTGTCCTTCTGGACAGGGAAGGAACTCTCCCTCCACACTAGGAGAGCAAGATGGCTGCGGTATTCCCTGATCAGAGAACACCGCTCCACAGACTGCCTGTCCCTTACCAGGGTGCTCCCACAGCTGGGAGTGGCCCGAGCGAGCCTGGGGAGTATACAAGGTAGTACAACAAGAAGGGAAAGGAGAAACGTGAGGAAAACACGGGCAGAGAGAAGGAATCGATTCTATTTTGCTAGATAGTTGGGTGCAAATGCATCTATTTTCATTGTGGAAAGCGTCCCTTTCCCCAGGTCATGTCCTTCCCCAAATTCTTTCCATCATGGGAAATCAAATGTAAGACCATTAGAACATGAGCTGATGTATTCTAAGGCATGGACAGGAAGCACAGCTGCGTGAAGAATGGAGCGTGGTTGTTGTGCAGCTACGTTTGGGGCTGGCTTGCCTTCTTCTGAATAGCATTATGATGGTTATCCCGCGAGTTGCAGATGCCAACTCTGGGACAGAAATGGTGGTGGCAAAAGTTATAGGAGGAAAAAACACAAGACACCCATGTGCCTTCTGAAACCAGCTGAACCTCTACAAAGCGTGCATTTCTTCAAAATCTGTGCTGTAGGAGCATTGTCGCAATCAGTACTTCATATTTTTGCTTATAATGACAATCGCCAATTTGTTTTCATTTTAAGATAGGTTGAGGAATTTCATTGAGCAGCAGCGGAAGGGCTGTTTTCAATCAGGAAAATTCATTTACATCTGTGGTAAGCTTTATTTTGATGAAAAATTGCACTAGCATTTTTCCACCAGATTGAAAAAAAAATGAGCATCATTTAAAAATTAATGCATTTAAAATAAAATACAGAGGAAAACATGTATAGATCAGGCTTTGTTTTGAATGTAATTTTTTCCCCAATCCTTAACGTAAAGATTCTGTGCTACAACTTTGAAAGCCATACAAATAAGAATGCTACACTGTGGACTTAAGAGTAGGTATGTAAATATTTTTAATCAGTATTACTTGGACAGAAAATAACAAACAAAAACAAACAAAATAAACCAATATGCTATTTTCTTTACCTGTTAAATGTTGGGAAGGACATTTTTGAAGTGAGAGAGAGAGAGAGAGAGAGAGAGAGAGAGAATAGGCAATTTAGAAGAGAAGCTTGTGCTGACAGTAATGCCGTCTGTAATCAGGACAACCTGAACTCATGCCCGCTTTCCTCCCCTTTCACACTGTGGGGTCTCTCAGCTCCCCGAAGCCCGCTGAAGCAGCGTCCCATGGGTGGCGGGGTGGGGCGTGGCCATCTGCGCTGACCATCGTCCACTGGGATGGACATTGGTGTGGACACTCACTGTGGCTTAGGAATCCCGCACACTCAGGCGATGTGGCACCCGGAAGAGGGCGTGGATTGCCGAGGACCCTGAGGCAGGGCCACAGGTGTGGCCGCAGGGTGGGTGTGTGGGGCAGGCTCCGTGCCACCCGGCAGCCGTGAGCCAGACCCGCCTGGGGCTGCCGCAGAGGCACGGACACTCGAGTGAACCCACGCCCCTTGCAGGCCAGCTTGGCACCCGCATTCTTTACACACCGTGTATCTGAAGCCACGGGAGGTGGGGAAGGGCTTGTGTGGAGATAGAGAATGAAGTGAAGCATAGGGAAGTAAATCCACGCACAGAGCTCGGCATTTGTGCGGGGCCTGGCGGCAGCTGCTGTGCTGGGCTCAGCGTCTGCGCACTGTGCAGCCCTGGGCGGGCAGCCACTGGGCTGGGCTCAGCGTCTGCACACTGTGCAGCCCTGGGCGGGCAGCCACTGGGCTGGGCTCAGCGTCTGCGCACTGTGCAGCCCTGGGCGGGCAGGGGTCTGCAGAGGCACTGGTGCATTGCTGGAGGCGGGTGCGGACCTGGATCATACAGTCATACAGTCGCGGCTGCGCTTTGAACCCAGCTTGGATGGACCCCAAAACTGGACAACATGCTATAATGGGGGAGGGTGAGGGAGGGAGGTAGAGACAGAGACAGAGAGACAGAGACACAGACAGATGACACAGAGACAGAGAGAGACAGAGACAGACACAGAGACAGACAGACACAGAGACAGAGAGACAGAGACACAGACAGATGACACAGAGACAGAGAGAGACAGAGACAGACACAGAGGCAGACAGACAGACACAGAGACAGAGAGACAGAGACACAGACAGATGACACAGAGACAGAGAGAGACAGAGACAGACACAGAGACAGACAGACACAGACACAGTGACAGAGAGACAGAGACAAAAGAATTAAGGAAGGAGGGAGGGAGAGTGGGAGGGAGGGAGGGAGGGTGCACAGGCCGCACAGGGCAGAGCGCAGGGTGGGGCGCTGGCTGCAGTGGAGCCCCTCTGGGCAGCCTGTGGGCTTGGGGTGCTGCGGGTCTGAGGAGGGGGTGCTGGCTTGCCCGGCTGGATGGTCCTAGTCCAAGGCTCTCTCCAGGGAGCATCAGGGTACCGATGTCCCCTTGTCAGAGCCGAGGGGCCCAGAAATCTAGGAGTGGGGCACCTGCTGGAAGCAAGTTAGGACTGGTGATTTCACAGGACCCAGCTGGCCCTGGCCCTGCGGGGGGCCGGGGGCGGGTCGGAGCCGTTCCTCCGCACAAAGCCTTGTGCTGGGTCTCGTGCGTCTGGGCGGTGGCCATTGCACGCTCAGCACACACACAGGAGTAAGCGTCCTTCCCACCAGTGAAAGCCACTGTGGTCCCTGCGTGTATAGCCAGTTGCGTTCCTGTGACGCTGGTGTAGGGTGCTCTGGTGCACGGCGCGGCGCAGGCCCGCCACGATCCCCCACAGCTCGGGAGCAGTTCCCACGGGGCGGGCTGCCTGTCCGTGCCAAGGCACTGTGGCACACGGCACCACGTCCACATGACGACATCGGGTTGCTCACCAGGTAGGTGCATAAGGTATGAGGGGGTCACGGAGCCTCTGTGAGAACAAAGTCCTCTGCTTCCGACCCAAGCTCCCTCCGGCAGGCGGCAGCCGGCAGTGGGGGACACAGAGGCCAGCGGCCAAGCGCCAGCACCGTGGGACAGGCTGCTGGGTGACCCCGCGGCCCCCGCCTTGTCACCCCGCACACCCATCCTCTGCTTGAAAAGCAGAACATGTAGTTTAAGCGCACACACGCGTCGCTCGGTGTTAGGGACAGGTGGAATTCAATCGGGACTGGCAGGTCTCTGAGATGAAAGGGGCCGTGTGGCTTTCTTCCTTGAGACCAGCCTTGCGCGGCGGTGGAGCTGCGGGGCGGTTTGTTGGGGGGACGTGTCCCCCGGGGCGGGAGCTGCCAGGAAGCCCGGCGGCCCGCTCGGCAGAGGCTGCCCTGCCGGTGGCTCCGGGGTCACATGCTCCTGGCTCTGATGGCCCTGGGATGAAGGTGCGCTCCCCTGAGCGACCTGCTGGGGTGCGGGGCCAGCTCAGACAGCTCTGAAGAGGCAGAGCGTCTCTGGGCTATCAGCGGGTGAAGGGTGGCGGGCAGGGCAGACACTGGGCTGGCACGCTGCTCCCCTGTCTGCTCTGGCTGGGGCAGCAGAGGCCGCCATCCCGGTGAGCGCTGGACCCTCGAAGCAGAGGCTGGGCCTTTTGGAGAGGCCCAGGGTCTGAGGCGCTGCCCCCTGGCCCAGCTGAGCTCAGCGGAGCTCCCCGTGTCCCCCTCCCCCCTGCCAGCAGTCCTGGGCTCCGGACCAGAGCCAGTGAGGGGTGGCCTCGGGCATGGGGGGGTGGGGGAGTGGAGTGAGGGTGGGGGGAGGGGAGGGACGGCTGACATTTTTGCCGCCCCATTAGCTGGGCACCTGAAGCAGGGCGATGTGGTGGTCTGTTCCTGGAGAGTTTTCACCAAGAACAAACGGGGGAGGCGTGGGGGGAGCAGGGAGGCCCGGGTGGGATTTACGGCTGCCGCCCCCTGCGCCTCCAGCCCCGCACCCTTTTGCCGTGGCTGCCCCTGGCCGAGCACTGTCTCAGGAGCCTGGGAGGAGCCTGAGCGGCCTGACCTTCAGACGCCCTCGGCCTCCCGCGGCTGCAGGTAAATCGCGGGAGAGCTGGGCTGGGTTCCAGCCTTGTGTGATCAGGCTGGCACCCTGCCAGGCCGTGTCTCCTGTGACACGCTGGGTCTCCCGTGGGTACGGGAGGGGTCCTGTCTCCAGCCGGCCCCCGCGATCCCCGCACAGAGGCCGCGGCCCCCGCCATCCCCGCACAGAGGCCGCGGCCCCCGCGATCCCCCCACAGAGGCCGCGGCCCCCGCGATCCCCGCACAGAGGCCGCGGCCCCCCGCCATCCCCGCACAGAGGCCGCGGCCCCCGCGATCCCCCCACAGAGGCCGCGGCCCCCGCCATCCCCGCACAGAGGCCGCGGCCCCCGCCATCCCCGCACAGAGGCCGCGGCCCCCGCCATCCCCGCACAGAGGCCGCGGCCCCCCGCCATCCCCGCACAGAGGCCGCGGCCCCCGCCATCCCCGCACAGAGGCCGCAACACTGTGGGGCCGTTACCATCTTGTCCGGTGTATTTTACTATGTGCCGCTCTTCTCCACCCAGCTGGTGAAATGACTATGCGTGCCAGGACTTCCGGCTGGTTTCTGGTGTGGGAGTGGCCTCTCTGTCCCACACTCTCCTCGCGCCTGTCCCGACACCGCACAGGGCCGTGGGCTGAGTGCGCCGCGCCCTCCGGCCCTCCTCGTGGCCGCAGGAGGCTTTATTACCACCACAAGCAGGGCTGAGGGCCTTCCGGCACACCGCTTGTGCAAATGCTCCAGCAATCACGCCGGTGACCTACCGTGAGGGTCAGCCCCGGAGTCCAGCCTGTTTCTAACGTGCCTGTCTGAGTGATCTCATTAGGCGGCAACGTTAAAGAGAAGTGCACAGCCACGCATAACTTATACAAATGTATGCAGATGAAGCGCGAGGGAGCCCGGAGCAGGGATCCTTGGAGAGCCTCCAAAATTCCAATGCTGAGGGCGGATCAGCTGTGCTCATCACAAAGAGCAGCGGTTCCCAGCAGGGGCGGAGGGTTATGGAAGCTGGGGGAGAGGGGGGGAGCAGCCGGCCCCCAGGAAGCCCTCCCTCCCCCCCCCCCCAGAGGAGGGTCCGCCCGGCCGGCCCCTGCCCAGCTGGGCTTGCCGCAGTCGTCTGGTGTCTGAATACAAATCAGCTCTCCACTTTTGAACTCCTTTCGGAAGGAGGAGAAAAAAACCCCACAAAGAAGGCGAGCTGGTGCCCAGCGGCGTGGGGCTGTTTCTTTCCATGGAGGGTGGGAGCAAGGGGGCAGGAGAGCGGCTGCGTCCACCCGGCCAGCGGCAGGCCCCGCACGCCCGGCGAGGGAGCCGCGGGGTGCCCAGAGGACACGCACGTCCCCTGAGCTGTGCGAGGACGGCCCGGCTCTGTCCGTGCAAGCACGCGACCTGCCACGGAGCCCAGGCTGCCTTCAACCTCCCGCCGGCCTCTCCAGGGCTGGCGTTGTCTGAGCCAGCCTCCAGCACAGTCACTGGGCATCTGGAAGTCTCCAGCGGGTCGTTGCTGAACCCGGAGGCTGTCAGGAGTCGCTGTCCTTCCCTCTCCCCTGTGCTGGCCGCTTCCCGGCCACAAAGCCCCTCGGTGCCCTCTGCCTCCCAGAACGGGTGGCAGGGCCAGGCGTGGGGGTGGGAGGCTGGGCCCCGCGGCCCACAAAGCCTGCCCTTCCCCGTGGAGTCATGCACCCGCCGTCTTTGCAGCCTCCTTAGCCTGTCTGGCCACAGTGTGTCATAAAGAGCCCCCAGCCCGGGACTCGGGGCCCAAGGCCCCCAGCCTGGGACCCCCAGCCCTCAGCCCGGGACCCCCAGCCCCCAGCCTGGGACCCACAGACCCCAGCCCCCAGCCCAGGACCCCCAACCCCCAGCCCAGGACCCCCAGCCCCCCAGCCTGGGACCCTCAGCCCCCAGCCCCCAGCCCAGGACCCCCAACCCCCAGCCCAGGACCCCCAGCCCCCAGCCCGGGACCCACAGACCCCAGCCCAGGACCCCCAGCCCTCAGCCCAGGACACACAGCCCTCAGCCTGGGACCCCCAACCCCCAGCCCCCAGCCTGGGACCCACAGACCCCAGCCCCCAGCCCAGGACCCCCAGCCCAGGACCCCCAGCCCAGGACCCCCAGCCCCCAGCCTGGGACCCACAGACCCCAGCCCAGGACCCCCAGCCCCCAGCCCAGGACCCCCAGCCCTCAGCCCAGGATCCCCAGCCCCCAGCCCCCAGCCCAGGACCCCCAGCCCCCAGCCCAGGCCCCGGGCCCGCTGTGGTGGTGTTTGTTCAGATTTTCTCACCTGTCTCCTTGCACGCTGAACTTGTGACTCTCCTGCCACAGCTGCTCCTGCCACAGCCTGCACCATGACGCCTGGCAGAAGGTGTTTGTTTCTTGTTTTGCTTTTGTCCATTGTGAGGCCTGCACTCTGGGCCTGAGCGCTGTCCCTCAGCTCTTCAGCTCCAGGCCTGGGCGCTGTCCCTCGGCTCTTCAGCTCCAGGCCTGGACACTGTCCCTCAGCTCTTCAGCTCCAGGCCTGAACACTGTCCCTCAGCTCTTCAGCTCCAGGCCTGGGCGCTGTCCCTCAGCTCTTCAGCTCTAGGTGGGCGCAGTCCCTCAGCTCTTCAGCTCCAGGCCTGGGCGCTGTCCCTCAGCCCTTCAGCTCCAGGCCTGGGTGCTGTCCCTCAGCTCTTCAGCTCCAGGCCTGGACACTGTCCCTCAGCCCTTCAGCTCCAGGCCTGGGCGCTGTCCCTCAGCCCTTCAGCTCTAGGCCTGGGCGCTGTCCCTCAGCCCTTCAGCTCCAGGTCTGGGCGCTGTCCCTCAGCTCTTCAGCTCCAGGCCTGGGCGCTGTCCCTCAGCTCTTCAGCTCCAGGCCTGGGCGCTGTCCCTCAGCTCTTCGGCTCCAGGCCTGGGCGCTGTCCCTCAGCCCTTCAGCTCCAGGTCTGGGCGCAGTCCCTCAGCTCTTCAGCTCCAGGCCTGGGTGTTGTCCCTCAGCTCTTCGGCTCCAGGCCTGGGCGCTGTCCCTCAGCTCTTAAGCTCCAGGCCTGGGCGCTGTCCCTCAGCCCTTCAGCTCCAGGCCTGGGCGCTGTCCCTCAGCCCTTCAGCTCCAGGTCTGGGCGCTGTCCCTCAGCCCTTCAGCTCCAGGTCTGGGCGCTGTCCCTCAGCCCTTCAGCTCCAGGCCTGGGCGCTGTCCCTCAGCTCTTCAGCTCCAGGCCTGGGCGCTGTCCCTCAGCTCTTCAGCTCTAGGTGGGCGCAGTCCCTCAGCCCTTCAGCTCCAGGCCTGGGCGCTGTCCCTCAGCTCTTCAGCTCCAGGCCTGGGCGCTGTCCCTCAGCTCTTCGGCTCCAGGCTGGGCGCTGTCCCTCAGCTCTTCAGCTCCAGGCCTGGGCGCTGTCCCTCAGCTCTTCAGCTCCAGGCTGGATGCTCCACCACCTGAGCCACAGCGCCACTCTGGTTTGTTGTTTTCCTGCCATGCTGGCCGCTGCCCAGGCGTGGCATGGCGGGCAGGTGCCGCGCAGCCCCTGGCTCTGGGCCCTGCCACCTCTGCAGGACAGTCAGTCTTCCTGGGTACAGCCTCCGTCACACAGCTGGTCAGTGGCAGGTTCGTGGCAAATCCCGCTGGCCACTGTGACCGAGGGCTCCTCCCACAGCCAGTGTCCTTCAGACGGGCAGCCCCGTGTGCCGTGTGCCCGGGACCTGTGTTCTCAGGCAGCCCCGTGTGCCGTGTGCCCGGGACCTGTGTTCTCCGGCAGCCCCGTGTGCCGTGTGCCCGGGACCTGTGTGAAGGTCATGAGCAGCTGCTGTCCCCCATCCGGCAGTGCCGCCCTGAGGCTGTGTCTCACAGGGGACAGGGAAGGAAGGCGGCTGGCTGTGCTCTCCAGCCTCTCCCAGAGGGGTCGTAAGCACCGGCTTGGCCGGGCCTCTCACGGAGCGAGACTCAGCGACAAGGACTGCAGATGCGACTCGCCAGACACTGTGCCCGGGGCGAGTTCAGGGCTGATAGGCAGGCACATTTGGGTGGGTCACAGAAGCCCTCGGGCTGGGGACCCCAGGTAGACCCGGAGCCTGGGGCTGAGGGAACCCCAGGTTAGCCCGGAGCCTGGGGCTGAGGGAACCCCAGGTTAGCCCGGAGCCTGGGGCTGAGGGAACCCCAGGTTAGCCCGGAGCCTGGGGCTGAGGGAACCCCAGGTTAGCCCGGGGCCTGGGGCTGAGGGAACCCCAGGTTAGCCCGGGGCCAGGGGCTGAGGGAACCCCAGGTTAGCCCGGAGCCTGGGGCTGAGGGAACCCCAGGTTAGCCCGGAGCCTGGTGCTGAGGGAACCCCAGGTAATCCCTGAGCTTGGGGCTGAGGGAACCCCAGGTTAGCCCGGAGCCTGGGGCTGAGGGAACCCCAGGTAATCCCGGAGCTTGGGGCTGAGGGAACCCCAGGTTAGCCCAGAGCCTGGGGCTGAGGGAACCCCAGGTAATCCCTGAGCTTGGGGCTGAGGGAACCCCAGGTTAGCCCGGGGCCTGGGGCTGAGGGAACCCCGGGTAATCCCTGAGCTTGGGGCTGAGGGAGCCCCAGGTTAGCCCGGGGCCTGAGGCCGGAGTCTGGCGGAGAGGATAGGAGTGCCTGGCATGGCGGCCTGGCACCCAGGAATGGCGCCTTGCTGCAGGCCTCCCGTCATACCTGGTAGGGGCTGTGGAGACAGAAGACGGTGCGCCTGGGAAATGTGGAGCTTCTTGGACTCAGCCTCAGGAGTGGTAGAGGTGGGGCGGGACGAGGGCCAAGGCCCTGGGGTGGGAGGGGGGCACATGGGTTGGAGGAGGAGCTGGGGTACCCCGGGAGCACAGTGGGGGTGCAGGGCTGTCAGCCAGAGGAAGATCCGCCCTGTCTAGAGCTCTGGACCCGCTCTCCTGCTCTACTCCCCACAAAGGCTCGCAGGTGGAGCTAGGCGGCTGGCACACCCTGTCCGGGGCGGGCCTGTGACCGGAGGCAGCAGAGCCCCGCCCCTCGGGGACTGGCCTGGTCTGACCGCACGTGGGCACCGCCCAGGAGGGCTCTGCTCCCTGCTCTTTCTACAAGCAGAAGCCGGCTTGCTGGCAACAAACACCTAGCAAAAGGCAGGTGTCCTGTAGACTACGAGGTCTCAGTCTGTGTGTGTGTACGGTGTGGGTATGTGGTCTGTGTGTGTGTGTGTATGGTCTCGTATGTGGTCTCTGTGTGTATTCTGTGTGTGTGTGGTTTGGGTATATGGTCTCTGTGTGTGTAGTCCGTGTATAGATTCTCTGTGTGTGTGTGCTCTGTGTGTGTGTGTGTGTGTGTGTGTGTGTGCTCTGTGTGTGTGTTCTGTGTGTGTGTGTGTGTGTGTGCTCTGTGTGTGTGTGTGTGTGTTCTGTGTGTGTGTGTTCTGTGTGTGTGTGTGTGTGTGTGCTCTGTGTGTGTGTGTGTGTGTGTGCTCTGTGTGTGTGTTCTGTGTGTGTGTGTGTGTGTGCTCTGTGTGTGTGTGTGTGCTCTGTGTGTGTCTGTGTGTGTGCTCTGTGTGTGTGTGTGTGTGTTCTGTGTGTGTGTGTGCTCTGTGTGTGTGTGTGTGTGCTCTGTGTGTGTTCTGTGTGTGTGTGTGTGTTCTGTGTGTGTGTGTGTTCTGTGTGTGTGTGTGTGTTCTGTGTGTGTGTGTGCTCTGTGTGTGTGTTCTGTGTGTGTTCTGTGTGTGTGTGTGTGTGCTCTGTGTGTGTGTGTGTGTGTTCTGTGTGTGTGTGTGTTCTGTGTGTGTGTGTGTGTGTGCTCTGTGTGTGTGTGTGTGTGTGCTCTGTGTGTGTGTTCTGTGTGTGTGTGTGTTCTGTGTGTGTGTGTGTGTGCTCTGTGTGTGTGTCTGTGTGTGTGCTCTGTGTGTGTGTGTTCTGTGTGTGTGTGCTCTGTGTGTGTGTGTGTGTGCTCTGTGTGTGTGTGTGTGTGTTCTGTGTGTGTGTGTGTTCTGTGTGTGTGTGTGTGTGTGCTCTGTGTGTGTGTGTATGTGTGTGCTCTGTGTGTGTGTTCTGTGTGTGTGTGTGTGTTCTGTGTGTGTGTGTGTGTGTGCTCTGTGTGTGTGTCTGTGTGTGTGCTCTGTGTGTGTGTGTGTGTGTTCTGTGTGTGTGTGTGTGCTCTGTGTGTGTGTGTGTGTGTGCTCTGTGTGTGTGTTCTGTGTGTGTGTGTGTGTTCTGTGTGTGTGTGTGCTCTGTGTGTGTGTTCTGTGTGTGTGTTCTGTGTGTGTGTGTGTGTGTGCTCTGTGTGTGTTCTGTGTGTGTGTGTGCTCTGTGTGTGTTCTGTGTGTGTGTGTGTTCTGTGTGTGTGTGTGTGTTCTGTGTGTGTGTGTGCTCTGTGTGTGTGTGTGTTCTGTGTGTGTGTGTGCACTGTGTGTGTGTGTGTGCACTATGTGTGTGTGTGCACTGTGTGTGTTCTGTGTGTGTGTGTGCACTGTGTGTGTTCTGTGTGTGTGTGTGCACTGTGTGTGTTCTGTGTGTGTGTGTTCTGTGTGTGTGTGTGTGTGTGTTCTGTGTGTGTGAGTGCTCTGTGTGTGTGTGTGTGTGTTCTGTGTGTGTGTGTTCTGTGTGTGTGCACTGTGTGTGTGTGTGCACTGTGTGTGTGATCTGTGTGTGTGTGTGCACTGTGTGTGTGTGTGTGCACTGTGTGTGTGTGTGTGTGTGTGTGTGCTCTGTGTGTGTGTGTGTGTGCACTGTGTGTGTGTGTGCACTGTGTGTGTGTGATCTGTGTGTGTGTAGCCTCACATCTGTGCCGTGTGCTGAGGGTCTCTGTGTGGTCTTAGGGTAGGTGTGGAAAGCGTGGCCCCCGTTACTTCTCAGGGAAGAGAAGGTGGCGGGGGGCCCTTCTTGTGCTCACTGCGGCAGCCCCGGTGGGCGGGCCGCACGCCCTGGTCTGACGGCAAGGGAGCTGGGAAATGCTTCCGCCTGTGCTGCAGGGCCGCCGCCTCTCCTGGGCTGTCTTGGGAGGAGAGTCTGGAGCCCAGTGTGCTTCCCGGCGGTGCCCTCCCCCCGCCCCTGCGTGGCGGTGCTCTCCACTCCACCCCTGCGTGGCGGTGCTCTCCACTCCACCCCTGCGTGGCGGTGCCCTCCCCCCGCCCCTGCGTGGCGGTGCCCTCCCCCCGCCCCTGCGTGGCGGTGCCCTCCCCCCGCCCCTGCGTGGCGGTGCCCTCCCCCCGCCCCTGCGTGGCGGTGCCCTCCCCCCGCCCCTGCGTGGCGGTGCCCTCCGCTCCACCCCTGCGTGGCGGTGCCCTCCCCCCGCCCCTGCGTGGCGGTGCCCTCCGCTCCACCCCTGCGTGGCGGTGCCCTCCCCCCGCCCCTGCGTGGCGGTGCTCTCCGCTCCACCCCTGCGTGGCGGTGCCCTCCCCCCGCCCCTGCGTGGCGGTGCTCTCCGCTCCACCCCTGCGTGGCGGTGCCCTCTCCCCGCCCCTGCGTGGCGGTGCCCTCTCCCCGCCCCTGCGTGGCGGTGCCCTCCACTCCACCCCTGCGTGGCGATGCCCTCTCCCCACCCCTGCGTGGCGGTGCCCTCCCCCCGCCCCTGCGTGGCGGTGCCCTCCCCCCGCCCCTGCGTGACGGTGCCCTCCCCCCCGCCCCTGCGTGGCGGTGCTCTCCACTCCACCCCTGCGTGGCGGTGCCCTCCCCCCACCCCTGCGCCCCTGCGTGGCGGTGCCCTCCCCCCACCCCTGCGTGGCGGTGCCCTCCCCCCGCCCCTGCGTGGCGGTGCCCTCCCCCCGCCCCTGCGTGGCGGTGCTCTCCACTCCACCCCTGCGTGGCGGTGCCCTCCCCCCACCCCTGCGCCCCTGCGTGGCAGTGCCCTCCCCCCACCCCTGCGTGGTGGTGCTCTCCACTCCACCCCTGCGTGGCGGTGCCCTCCCCCCGCCCCTGCGTGGCGGTGCCCTCCGCTCCACCCCTGCGTGGCGGTGCCCTCCCCCCGCCCCTGCGTGGCGGTGCCCTCCGCTCCACCCCTGCGTGGCGGTGCCCTCTCCCCGCCCCTGCGTGGCGGTGCCCTCCCCCGCCCCTGCGTGGTGGTGCTCTCCGCTCCACCCCTGCGTGGCGGTGCCCTCTCCCCGCCCCTGCGTGGCGGTGCCCTCCCCCGCCCCTGCGTGGCGGTGCCCTCTCCCCGCCCCTGCGTGACGGTGCCCTCTCCCCGCCCCTGCGTGGCGGTGCTCTCCGCTCCACCCCTGCGTGGCGGTGCTCTCCACTCCACCCCTGCACGCCTGTTTGCATGCGTCTTGCTCAGTTTCCGAGTCTCTGAGAGGCAGACGTGTGGGAGGGACTGTCACATCGTCTGCTGCTAATGTGGCAGAGTGCATAGAATTGTGCAGCTTCAGGTGTCACGCGCCCGCTGACACACACACGTGCCAGCTCCGTCTGTGACACGCCAGTGTAAGGGCCGAAGCTGTGGAAGCGCCTCACGTTGGAGATGGGCTCACCGTGAATACCCGGAGCAGAGCGCCTTCCGATGAGCCGTCCCTCAGGGCCGCCCAGCCCAGGGTCCACCTGCCACGGGGTCGCGGCTGCGGCTGGCGCGGGAGTCCCCACCCGCCTCATTCTCTCAGAAGACGCAGTATGCTCATGTGCGTCTGCCCCCCAACACGCGTGCTCGGAACGGGGCGTTTCTGGGGCCAGAGAGGCTCACCGAGTCCAGCTGACAAAGCTGCAAACACGCGCGCCCTGGGTGCGGGCCGGGCTCTGCAGCCCGAGAGCTGGCACAGCGGCGCTGAGCCACAGCGAGGCTCTGTCCTGACCTGGCGTGATGACGGGCGCTCGGGCGATGGGAGCACGCTTGCCCTGTCCAAGGAACGGCCTCCGACCTCGCCACACACGCCCTGTGTGACCACCACCATGACCCGCGTCACGAGCTCCCGAGCACTTCCTGCAGGTCTGGAGACAGTGCTCCTGCCTCCTCCCTGCCGTGCTCCCCTCCAGGGTGCCTCCCTCCTCCCTGCAGTGCTCCCCTCCAGGGTGCCTCCCTCCTCCCTGCAGTGCTCCCCTCCATGTGGTGTCTCCCTCCTCCCTGCAGTGCTCCCCTCCAGGGTGTCTCCCTCCTCCCTGCAGTGCTCCCCTCCAGGGTGCCTCCCTCCTCCCTGCAGTGCTCCCCTCCATGTGGTGTCTCCCTCCTCCCTGCAGTGCTCCCCTCCATGTGGTGTCTCCCTCCTCCCTGCAGTGCTCCCCTCCACGTGGTGTCTCCCTCCTCCCTGCAGTGCTCCCCTCCACGTGGTGTCTCCCTCCTCCCTGCAGTGCTCCCCTCCAGGGTGTCTCCCTCCTCCCTGCAGTGCTCCCCTCCAGGGTGTCTCCCTCCTCCCTGCAGTGCTCTCCTCCAGAGTGTCTCCCTCCTCCCTGCAGTGCTCCCCTCCATGTGGTGTCTCCCTCCTCCCTGCAGTGCTCTCCTCCAGGGGTGTCTCCCTCCTCCCTGCAGTGCTCCCCTCCAGGGTGTCTCCCTCCTCCCTGCAGTGCTCTCCTCCAGAGTGTCTCCCTCCTCCCTGCAGTGCTCCCCTCCATGTGGTGTCTCCCTCCTCCCTGCAGTGCTCCCCTCCAGGGTGTCTCCCTCCTCCCTGCAGTGCTCCCCTCCATGTGGTGTCTCCCTCCTCCCTGCAGTGCTCCCCTCCATGTGGTGTCTCCCTCCTCCCTGCAGTGCTCCCCTCCAGAGTGTCTCCCTCCTCCCTGCAGTGCTCCCCTCCAGAGTGTCTCCCTCCTCCCTGCAGTGCTCTCTTCCACGTGGTGTCTCCCTCCTCCCTGCAGTGCTCCCCTCCATGTGGTGTCTCCCTCCTCCCTGCAGTGCTCCCCTCCATGTGGTGTCTCCCTCCTCCCTGCAGTGCTCCCCTCCAGGGTGTCTCCCTCCTCCCTGCAGTGCTCTCCTCCAGAGTGTCTCCCTCCTCCCTGCAGTGCTCTCCTCCATGTGGTGTCTCCCTCCTCCCTGCAGTGCTCCCCTCCATGTGGTGTCTCCCTCCTCCCTGCAGTGCTCTCCTCCAGAGTGTCTCCCTCCTCCCTGCAGTGCTCTCCTCCAGGGTGTCTCCCTCCTCCCTGCAGTGCTCCCCTCCATGTGGTGTCTCCCTCCTCCCTGCAGTGCTCCCCTCCATGTGGTGTCTCCCTCCTCCCTGCAGTGCTCCCCTCCAGGGTGTCTCCCTCCTCCCTGCAGTGCTCCCCTCCAGGGTGTCTCCCTCCTCCCTGCAGTGCTCCCCTCCACGTGGTGTCTCCCTCCTCCCTGCAGTGCTCCCCTCCACGTGGTGTCTCCCTCCTCCCTGCAGTGCTCCCCTCCACGTGGTGTCTCCCTCCTCCCTGCAGTGCTCTCCTCCAGGGTGTCTCCCTCCTCCCTGCAGTGCTCCCCTCCAGGGTGTCTCCCTCCTCCCTGCAGTGCTCCCCTCCATGTGGTGTCTCCCTCCTCCCTGCAGTGCTCCCCTCCAGGGTGTCTCCCTCCTCCCTGCAGTGCTCTCCTCCAGAGTGTCTCCCTCCTCCCTGCAGTGCTCCCCTCCAGGGTGTCTCCCTCCTCCCTGCAGTGCTCTCCTCCAGAGTGTCTCCCTCCACCCTGCAGTGCTCCCCTCCATGTGGTGTCTCCCTCCTCCCTGCAGTGCTCTCCTCCAGGGGTGTGCGCTACCCTTCACTCTGAAGGGCGGCCTGTCTGATGGGCTGTGAGAAGCCCTTTGGCTCTTGTTCTTCAGGACCCAGGAGCACCTGCAGTGTCGATCCTGGCTTTGGATGGCAGCAACAATCACCTGTGTGTGGTGGTGTGTATGGCCCCGAGTCCCTTGAAGGCCCAGAGTCCTGGTCTAAGTCCAGCCCAGCCATCTGCTGTCAGTGTGGCCTGATCTGATGGGCACTGCTGTCCCCTGGCCAAGACACATGGTGATGGACTGGTGGGCAGCTAGAGATTACGTGAGTACCTGGCCTGTAACCACACACTGAGAAGGACTTAGTGCAGTACCTGGCCTGTAACCACACACTGAGAAGGACTTAGTGCAGTACCTGGCCTGTAACCACACACTGAGAAGGACTTAGTGCAGTACCTGGCCTGAAAGGGCACACTGGACAGGACCTAGCAACGTGCCTGGACTCCAGTGGCATGTGGCCCACGATGACTGTGGATACCAACACTCCACGTGGCGGCAGCCCCGCTGCTCTGCCGCGGGCCCTGGCGCGGCAGCCAGTCCCCCGGGATTCTCTCCCCGGCTGTGAGGACGGAGGGCGTGCCGTGTGGGGCTCGGCCTCTGGTGCTGTCCGTGTCTCAGGTCAGTGAGAGTCCGTGAGTCCCTGCCTCGGCTACGAGAGGAGAGGCGTGTGTGAGGCGTGCGGCCCTGTCCCCGTGGTTGGAGGCCCTGCGGTTCTGTCTCCTCCATCCTAACTGCATTGTGTCCTAGCTTCCTGTGTGAGCATGCCCCGTGCTTCCATCACGTAGGGGCAGGAGGTGGAATCTGCTTCAGTCGGGCGTAGACACACCCACCCCTGGCCAGTGGAAGCCGTTTGCCCCAGGCCAGGCCTGTTTTACTTTCCCTGCCGGCCTGGGAGGAGGCTGCCGTGTTTCACGCGTGACTTTCATCGGGTGGTAATGGCCCTGGCAGCTCCGTGGGCGGTCCACACGTTGGTCCTGTTTGCGCCCCAGCTTTCTGAAGTGCAGAACGGTTTCTCAGCACTGTGTAGGTTGAGCCACAGCCCAGGCACCAGCCCTGTCCCGAGGATGGCTGGGCTGGTGGTGACCCCTTCCTGGCCCTTTGTCTCCACACTGCTGACCCTGCAGATGACTGGGTCTTACGGCCAAGGTCGTATTCCTTCCCAAGCCTCCCTCGGACCTGGTGGCTTGCCGCATTCTTGTTCTATGTGCACATTTAAACTGGCCAGGGGCTTGTTTTAGCTGGGCATTTAAAACTGCTGCTCTAGGTGAAAGGAGCTGTCAGACCTGGGAGGCAAGGTCCAGAGGACAGTGTCATCTGTCGCCTTGTGGCTGCGTCCTGCCTGCCAAGGTCAGCACCCACTGCTCCAAGGTCAGGGCGCCGTTCTCGCCTGGCCTTGTCACAGCCAGGCCGAGGCCCTCAGCTTCTGTGTGAGTCTCTCTCAGTTCAGAGCAGCTGGGCTGCTGGCCAAGAGGTGGGCCTCGGGCAGCTGCAAGGGTGGAGACTGCCAGCAGGTCTGAGAAGTGCTCCACAGCCGCCCCAGCCTTGCGGTGGAGAGCCGTTCCTGGACCTCAGCTCACCCTGGGTCCGCTCCACCTTCTTCCCAGGGGCCGTCTGCGAGCAGGGCAGAGTGGGGTCTGGCCGGCCTGGCTCTGGGTGAGTGTGGGTCCAGCATGGCTTCCCAGTCTTTTTGGAGCTTGGGGCAGCCTGGATGCCCGCAGGCTGGTCCCAGAAAAGCACCTGATGCCTCTGAACAAGGCTCCTGTGTGGCTTTGTGAGTCCAGTGTGACAGTAGAAGGGGCAGCGGGCGCTTCCTTCTCATGGAAGTGTCCGGAGGTGGACGCGGCCTTGGGCGCTAGGGTGGCCCCTGCCTGCCCCTCTGTTCCACAGCTCGGGGTGGGGGCGTTCTCATCACTTGGTGGTCGGTGTGGGATTGAGTACCCACCGAAAATGTGGCTCCCGCCCGGCCTCTCCGCAGGGCCCGGGCCCCTTTCCAGTCCTGCTCACCGTGAGCACTGTCTCCATCTGCGATCTTCCTGCTCTCCGAGCGTGGTCAGCCCTGAAATCACAGGCAGCTGGGCCAGCCCTTGACGGCCGCACCGTTTCCCAGCCCCGTCCCGCAGCCTTGTCTTCCTGCCCACCCTCTCTCCATCCAGACTCCAGGCCCAGGCTTCTCAGCCCACACAGGTCTTGGGAGGGGTCCCGTGGATTCCCACCCCCAGTCCCAGTGCTTAGACCTCCACTGGCTTTGGGGACTCTTCACCCCAGCACACTCAGAGGCCCCCAGCCCATCTTCACAAGCCTGGACCCTCTTTCCCGTAACCCGTGGTCACCTCCTCTCCTCCGTCCTGTGTGCTCCCGGCCGGCTGTCCAGCTCACCGTGAGTGCCAGGCCCCGGGATTCACCGTGAAGTCACAGTTCCTGGTCCTGAGCAGATCCACCGGCTGCGGTTCATTACTCGTCCGGTTCATTAGGCGGCCTCCTCCTTTCCAACACAGGGCCTCAGTGGGTGGTGGCCCCCACCCTTGTGTCCCCAGGGACCGGGTCCTCTGGGGTCCTCCCACAGTGCAGGTGTGCTGGCTTCCTGCCCTTTGGCCCCTGCTTCCTGTCCCTGAACCCCTGCCTCATTGAGCTCTGCCTGGTCCCCAGCAGGTGGGGGCTGTTCCGGCAGGCTTCCCAGGACCCGGGACTCGGTGGGAGGAAGCATCCTTGCCCACGGCCTGGAGCTGTGACCGACAAGCTGAGGGAGTCAGATGTCTGGGGATGGCACGGAGGGGAGACCTGGCAGAGGCCAGGGCGGCAGGAGGCTCCTGGGCCTGGCCATGCAGCCCGTTGGAAGGGGCAGGAAGCCTACGGCCATGCGTGCCACAATGCAGCGTCCTCCCAGAGCCGCCTGTTGCCTGTCATCTGTCTGTCCATCCGTCTGTCTGTCAGTTTCCATTACCCTTTGCTCAGGGAATGCTGTGGTGGAGGGTGGTGAGGAGCAGAGGGCCGGCCTGTGCCGTTTCTGACACTGGGGTCTCCACGTGACTGAGGGGTAGAGGGTCGCAGGGACGACGGGGTGCCAGGGGACCCGCGGTCACGGGCCCCACGGGGGGAGGCCTCGGGGAGGCTGCAGCCGGGAGGCCGGGTGGCTGCGCTTGGGCCAAGCTCGGGCGACACCTCTCTGGAGCCACGCCCTCCGACTCGGGTGCGGCGCACAGCCCACTCCCAAGAGCCTGCCAAGCAGCAGGCGGCGCTCCCTCGGGGGCCACCAAAGACCCACGGCTACCACAGGGTCACCCAGCCTGGCAGCCGAAGGCCTGCCCGCCTGCCCAGAGACCCGGCCCACCCTTTTAAACGGAAAAAGGAATTATTCTCGACCGTCCACACAGATGAACACCCCACCACTTCTTGTGTGTTGCTCAAGTGCTCTTTGAAGCTCTCTCTATGTGGAGTGGAGCGTGCAATTCGGGTTCTACTTGTATGCTCCTATTTTACCATAGGAATGTCTCCAAGTTATTAAAGTCTCTTAAAAGCAACACTGTAGCACGTCACGTCAAATCAAAATACACCTAAGGGCACCTGGCTTAGAAAATCCTCTACTGCTGAAGAGACTGGTACCCCCCTTCAAGCAGACAGAATCGCGTTGGTAACCGGATGTCACGAGCCACAAGACACCGTCCCCGAGCGAGGACAGCACGGACTCACGCGCTGGGGTTTGAGTCTGGGTGGATTGTGACTGGCAGCAGGCTGAGCTTCCTGCTCACAGTGGGCCGCGTCACTAAGCAACCGCGTTCCACGGGTTAGGTGTCTGCCGTTCCTTCTCCATGTATGGTGTTTTCAACTTTACAGAGATCGCAGCTCCCCTGAAAGTCAAGGAGCTGCTGTACCTGAAATCAAACCAGTCAGTGGCGGGCTTTCTCCCTCCCGACGCCCAGGCTCTCCCTCCCGCTCCCCGTTCCTGACAAGTGACTTCCAGCCAGAGCGGGGAGCGCGCGGGGAGGCAGGGTTTGAAGTCGAGGCGGCACCTGGCCTTCTGACATGACACCTGACTGGATTTCTATTTTCTGGAATTGACGAGGGGCTTCTTATGATCTGTGTGTCTGGAAAAGTCACAGAACCTGCTGAAGGTTTTGATGAGGAACGTGGTCGGGAGAGCGGGTTAGCAAACCGCGGAGACGCAAGGGGCTTCCTCCATGTGTAGCCTCGGAGCCGCGCTCTCCGGAAGAGCCGGTGCTCTCCGGAAGAGCCGGTGCTCTCCGGAAGCCGGGTCCAGCGGGGGCGGGGGCTTGAAACTCCTCGGGCGTTTAGCTCCTGGCCTTTGATCACACACCACAAGGCTGCTTTCCAGCAATGTGGGAACTAAGACTCATCGCTCTACATACTTGCCAACAGTGACAATAACAATAAGTCAGAGCTTATTGTTTGAATGCTGGTTCCTCATCTCTGGAAGGGGATCCGTGCGCATCTACCAAGCATCTGCAGTTCCTCTTTAGGAAGGGCAGATTTCAACAGCTGCAGAAGCCATAAATACTGGCCGATGTGGCGAGACAGCACCTACTGTGTGTCAGCACTGTGAGGAGAGCCTGAGCAGTCCTAGAAAAGCGTGACAGGACGTCCTGACTCTGCCTTCCTGGAGAGTCACAGAATCCAGCAGCCCTGGGGCGGCCGTCACTCCACTGGTGGGGGGCGGGAGCAGCCGGGGTCCAGTCCCGTCCACACTCGCGTCTGACACCACAGCACGAGCAGACCGGTCAGAGACTGCCCGTCCTGCTTGCCTCTCAGAGCTCCGGGAGGCAGAGGTTGAGGGTCGTTTTTGGTCATAGAGACATGCTCCCACCACAAGTGGGAAGAATAGATCCCATGCTGCAGGCTAGGAAAATCATTGATCTGAACTCTTGTAGCCTGTCTTAAACTGTAGGGGCCATTTGGTTAAAACATCTTCAGAATGTCTGACAAAATAACATAGACCCTGCCTGTGGCTGGGCTGGGACAGGTCATCAAAGCACAGACTGAAAAGGACTTCAGGAAGCCAGCCATGAGGAGTGAGGACTGTCCAGCGTCTCCTGCAAGTCTGGGGCTGGCGTAGTAAGAGGGGTCCAGCAGCTGTGGTCTTCTGTCTTCCTTTCTTCCTTCCCTCCCCTTCCTCCTCCCTCCCCCGTCCCTTCTCCCTCCCTCCCTCCCTTTCTCCCTCCCTCCCTTCCTTCCTTCCTTCCTTCCTTCCTTCCTTCCTTCCTTCCTTCCTTCCTCCCTCCCTTCCTCCTTCTCTCCTCCCTCTCTCCCTCCCTCCTTCCTTCCTTCCCTCCTTCCCTCCTTCCTTCTCTCTTCCCTTTCCTGTATTTCCTTTCCCTTTTCCTTCCTTCTTTCTCCTCTCTCCCTTTCCCTCCTCCTCCTCTCCCCTCCCCTCCTCTCCCTTCCCCTTCCCTCCCTCCCACCCTCCCTCTCCCCTCCTTAGGATGAGGAAGTGTGGGACACTGGGCAGGAGCCTCCTTCCTCCGTGGTCAGGAGTGTACAGGGGACGGGCTGGGGGCGGGGGGGGGTGAGGGAGCTCCCACTGAGCCCGACCCTGGGACCGGCCTGGGCTCTGGCTTCCAGCGTCTCATTTTGCTTGGATTCTGAATGGGCACCAGTCCCCTTGTGTGGCAGGTACGTACCCCAGGGTGGGAGACTGAGCCTGTGGCTACCTGGCGTCGAGCTGAGCCTGGGCTTCTGTGTCCCAGTGCGCGTGGCATGCCGGGTCCCGTGTCAGACCATGCCGGGCGATCGCAGACAGGCGCGGCGGCCCCGGATCGCCCCCCTCGTCCTTAGGATAACTTGGAGCGCTCTTCCATCTTCTTTTTTTGCGAGAAGTGTAGGCTTTTCAAAATCTGTTCCTCAATCAGTTCCACACGGTCTGTTTTCTTAACTTGCAAAGGTCTCTCTCATCCCTCGTCTCTGGTGTGACTAATTTTTCTCTCCCATTCACTTATTTGTCCATTTACTCACTATTTATTTTGTGTATTCCGTATGCGGACTGAATATGTTTTTGCAGTGCATTGCGTGTTTAGACACAGTGTGGGAATGCAGCGTGGCCCTTGGGGGACAGTGCGGGAATACAGAGCCACCTTGGGGGTGGGAAGGCCTCATCACGCAGCAGCTTGGAAATTGTGATGAAATATGCAAATCTTGTAACCTCAGTTCTGCTGTAGTTTAGGGGAAGAACCAAGATGGAGAGGTAAGTGCTTTAAAGGAAAACATACAAAATAAGCAAGAAAAGCCAGGTGCTGGTGGCTTACACCCATAATCCTAGCTATTCAGGAAGCACGGATCTGAGGATCATAGTTCAAAGCCAGCCTGGGCAAGAATATCCCCAGACTCTTGTCTACAAGTAACCACCAAAGAGCCAGAAATGGAGTGGTTCAAGTGACAGAGTGCCAGCCTTGAGTAAAAAGCTAAAGCACCCAGGCCCTGGGTTCAAGCCTCGGTACTAGCACAGAAAAAAAGAGAGGCAAGAAAGAAGTAGGAGTCCGTTCTAGCTCATCTTGGAGGCAGAAGGCACGGACCTGAAGATTGATTGTGTGTGGGAGATTTCTCCTGCGCCAGACTACCTGTGTGCAGGGAAGCAGGTGTGTATGTGTGTATGTATGTGTACTGTGCATGTGCATGTATATGTGTGTATCTGTGAATGTGTAGAGCCTCATCTCACAGACTCCAATGTGGAGCCTCACAATAGCCACGCTTAGCCAGGGCTGTGGCTGGTGCACGCCCCGGCTTTGGCGAGTGCGGGGGGTGGGGCACGGTTTGTGCCCTGGCCGGCCGGCCTTGCCCAGTGGGGGAGGGGGGAGGTAAGGGGCAGCCTCCCCCCTTCCCAATCTCAGTGAATCATTGTTCAAAATGTGAAATGGAAAATTCCATGTATTTTAAGAGAGAGATCCCATTTGTGCTGTGATTATTGAATGGCTGTGGTCACTCAGGCCATCTTCAGTGTGTCACGAGTGTGTATGTGCAGCTGGATTGCTGGGTTCGTGGGTCTGACATCCACGGGCCTGGGGGTTGGAAATACTCAGAAGGAAATGGTGTCTGTAAGAACATGGACGTGTTTTTATTCCCTAAGCCAGAGAGCAGAGCCCCATCCGCGTCGCCCCTGGTGCTCTAAGGGGTGCGGACATGATCTCAGTCAGTGTTCGGAAGTGCACACAGCTAGGTTCTACACAAACTCTGCGCCACTGTGTACGTGGCTGAGATCACCTGCAGAAGTCACTCTCCATGGGAGGCCCTGGGGTCACTGCCCCAAAGGTACTGAGGACAATGGGGTAGGAACACGCAGTGTGTATGAGTTCTGTGCTGTCCTTGATCCCAGAAATCCACTGGGGTCTTGGACGGTAGCCCCACAGACAGGATGGGCTGTGTTCTTCTGGCTGTGAGCCCCAGCGTTCACAAGCCCACCTCTGCCTCTGGAACCTGTTCCACTGCCATGAGAAGAAGGCCAGGGCTAGGACCCAGCCCGCGCCTCTGGGAGGAACGTGGGAACCGATCCCAAGCCCCTGCAGGGCGGCCTCGCTCTGGGCCGCCACGCCTGCTCTTCCCATCCTGGAGGCCCAGGGCACGGCCACGTCAGTGCAGCTCCGGTCTCTTCAATTGCCTCGCTCCGTACACATTCTACTCTCGCTGTCTCTGCTCCCAGGTGGAGCTGCTGCTCTTACAAGGACAGGAGCTCTATTGGACCAGGGCTTCTCCAACATGTTAGCCAGTGGCGCCATACCCAAGCAAGGTCCGTTCACACGGCCCGGGGCACGGCTTGCATGGGTCTTTTGGGGAAACACAGCTAAACTTGAGCACAGCCCCCATCTCAAGAGGACAGGCCACGTGGGGTGCGCTGCAGCTCACAGGCTGCAGAGAGACGGGCAGTCCTGTAGCCCAGCCCCACCGCCACGCTCCAGAGCGAGGGAAGAGCAACCTGGTGAAGTGCTGCTGCACTGGGGGAGGGGGGAAGGGGGAGGAGAAAACAGGGAGGAGGAGAAAGGGGGTAAGCTGTGGCGTGACGAACGGGGGCAGAGGAGACAGGCTCGGTCCACGTCTAGAAATGGTGCTGTCGGCAGCGCCGTGTATCATCGCCGAGGTGAGTGCTAGCCGCTGGGGGCTGTCCTCCTGGGCAGAAGAGCTGAGCTGACCTTGAACTGTCTAGGGCGCAGCGCAAGCCCTTCGGCTGCCCTGGTCCAAGCCGAAGAGGGCTTGGGGCCAGGAGGCCTTTGAGTGACACAGCCCCGGTGCCGGGCCTCCAGGTTTACCTGGTGGCCTGTGGCTTGGGAAGGTGCTCCAGCGAGTGCTGCCCCCCCAGGTCTGTCCTGGGGCAGCGGGGGGGGGGGGGGGGGGGGGAACAGGGCAGCGGGGGCGGGGCAGCGGGGGCGGGGCAGCGGGGGCGGGGCAGGGCTGCCCCTCCCCCAGCCCCTCGCCATGGGTGACTTCACACAGCCTTACCCCAAAGCCCTGGCTCTCCCACACTGCCTGACGGCAGGGCAGCCTCCCTGGGGAGGGCAGGCGTGGAGGGGGTGGCCAGGAGGGAGGCCGGGGTACCACGCTGACACGGGCCTCGTAATATTGCTCGGAGAGGTCCCCGAATAGCTCCAAATCCCCTCAGAACAACGGAGGGCGATGTCTAGGTGTGTGGATTACAGAAATCCTGAAATAATTAGCTCACTTAGCAAGGGGCTCTCTCAGCACCTGCCGCTCTGAGCAAAGGCTCAGAGGAGCGGGGACCCACGCATGCTGACAGCCCCAGCCCTGAGTGGGTGTGCGGGCAGCGGGCCGGGCCTGGCACCAGGGCTCCACGGAGCAGGCCAGTGTGGCACTGAGGGAGGGAGGGAGGGAGGGCCTTGTGGGCAGTGAAGGAGGGCAGGGGGGAGGGAGGGAGGGATAGAGGGATGAAAGGGGGAGGGAGGGGGGAGGGAGAGAAGGGGGAAGGGGGAGGGAGGGCAGGCACGCAGAGAACTGCACAGACAATGCAGCCAGGCAGGAAGCATCAGCTTCTCCAGTAAGCACCCAGGGCACACCTCCGCGGCAGGAGCTCAGTAAGCACCCAGGGCACACCTCTGCAGCAGGAGCTCAGTAAGCACCCAGGGCACACCTCCGCGACAGAGCTCAGTAAGTAAGCACCCAGGGCACACCTCTGCAGCAGGAGCTCAGTAAGCACCCAGGGCACACCTCCGCGACAGGAGCTCAGTAAGCACCCAGGGCACACCTCCGTGACAGGAGCTCAGTAAGCACCCAGGGCACACCTCCGCGACAGGAGCTCAGTAAGCACCCAGGGCACACCTCCGCAGCAGGAGCTCAGTAAGCACCCAGGGCACACCTCCGCGACAGGAGCTCAGTAAGTAAGCACCCAGGGCACACCTCCATGGCAGGAGCTCAGTAAGTAAGCACCCAGGGCACACCTCCGCAGCAGGAGCTCAGTAAGCACTCAGGGCACACCTCCGCGGCAGGAGCTCAGTAAGCACCCAGGGCACACCTCCATGGCAGGAGCTCAGTAAGTAAGCACCCAGGGCACACCTCCGCAACAGGAGCTCAGTAAGCACCCAGGGCACACCTCCGTGGCAGGAGCTCAGTAAGTAAGCACCCAGGGCACACCTCCGCAACAGGAGCTCAGTAAGCACCCAGGGCACACCTCCGCAACAGGAGCTCAGTAAGCACCCAGGGCACACCTCCGTGGCAGGAGCTCAGTAAGCACTCAGGGCACACCTCCGCGGCAGGAGCCCAGTAAGCACTCAGGGCACACCTCCGCGACAGGAGCTCAGTAAGCACTCAGGGCACACCTCTGCAGCAGGAGCTCAGTAAGTAAGCACCCAGGGCACACCTCCGCGGCAGGAGCTCAGTAAGCACCCAGGGTACACCTCTGAAGCAGGAGCTCAGTAAGCACCCAGGGCACACCTCCACAGCAGGAGCTCAGTAAGCACCCAGGGCACACCTCCGCGACAGGAGCTCAGTAAGCACCCAGGGCACACCTCCGCGACAGAAGCCCAGTAAGCACTCAGGGCACACCTCCGTGACAGGAGCTCAGTAAGCACCCAGGGCACACATCCGTGGCAGGAGCGCAGGGCTGCCTCTGGGTTCTGATTTTGCCTGGACTCACACTCCTGTCCCTGCTGTTCTGAAATGAGCTCTACAGACAGTCAGGCCCTGGTAGCCTGCCTCCCAGAAGGAGGACTAGCCTGGGGGAGGCCGGGGCTGGTCCTTGTGGACACCTGGGTGGAGGCCCGGCCTGGTCCATGGGGACACCTGGGGGAGGCCGGGGCTGGTCCATGGGGACACCTGGGTGGAGGCCCGGCCTGGTCCATGGGGACACCTGGGAGGAGGCTGGGCCTGGTCCATGGGGACACCTGGGAGGAGGCTGGGCCTGGTCCATGGGGACACCTGGAGGAGGCCGGGGCTGGTCCATGAGGACACCTGGGAGGAGGCCGGGGCTGGTCCTTGTGGACACCTGGGAGGAGGCCGGGGCTGGTGCATGTGGACACCTGGGTGGAGGCCGGGGCTGGTGCATGTGGACACCTGGGTGGAGGCCGGGGCTGGTGCATGTGGACACCTGGGTGGAGGCCGGGGCTGGTGCATGTGGACACCTGGGTGGAGGCCGGGGCTAGTCCATGGGGACACCTGGGTGGAGGCCGGGGCTGGTCCATGGGGACACCTGGGAGGAGGCTGGGCCTGGTCCATGGGGACACCTGGAGGAGGCCGGGGCTGGTCCATGGGGACACCTGGGTGGAGGCCGGGGCTGGTCCTTGTGGACACCTGGGTGGAGGCCGGGGCTGGTCCATGGGGACACCTGGAGGAGGCCGGGGCTGGTCCATGGGGACACCTGGGTGGAGGCCCGGCCTGGTCCATCGGGACACCTGGGTGGAGGCCCGGCCTGGTCCTTGTGGACACCTGGAGGAGGCCGGGGCTGGTCCATGGGGACACCTGGAGGAGGCCGGGGCTGGTCCGTGTGTTCAGCAGACTTTCCAGGAAGAGGAGTGAGTAAGGCAGGAGGCCAGCGGAGCAGGGGCCTCCCGTGCTCTGAGGGGCCTCCTCTGCCGGCCGATGGGTGGCTAGCATCTTGTCACCTGTGAAGGAGGGCCGGCCTCCCTCTCCCGCTGGAGGCCCCGGTCGTAACTCCGTCTAGGACCCTCTGGGGTGAGGATGTGGCATGAGTGGAGGCCTGGTGCCCCGGCCCGTCCTCAGGAGGCTGGAGACGGGAGGACACAGGACCGGTGGCTGACGCAGGCCACCGGGAGCCGTCACTGCCTCCTCCATGGTCTCCTCGAGAAGGAGGAAGCAGGCAGCCAGGGCTCGTGTGGCCCTCTGGGGCTGACAGTTCCACAGAGCACAGCCCAGAGTGACCGATCGCCTCCAGCCTCTTCTAGCCAAAGCGGACCTGGGTGCTGTGTGTAGGATGTGCATTTATGTGGTGTGTGCAACTGTGCAGTCTGTGTGCATTTAATGTGTGTTTGAGGTGTGCATGTGTGCTAGGTACATAAGCAGTGTGCATGTTTATTTTATGATGGGTGTGCACACGTATACAGCACACACTTAAACCCACATGGTGTGCATACATGTACACCACACATGTGACATGCATGCCTATGCTGCACACATAGGGAAAGCCCATGTCTATGCATGCATTGTGTGTTACATGTTCTACATGTTGTGGTTTGCATATATATGCTCTGAACTTCTGTGGTGTGGGATGTGCATGTGTGTGTTGTATGTATGTGCTCATTGTGGCGGGATCAAGTCTATAAATGTCATTCATGTCATACATGCAAGCACTTGTTTGGAATTGTGAGTTATGCATACATATGATATGTTATAGATGTGCAGCATGTGTGTATGTACATGCAAACCCTCACCATGGACACACATGTGATGTGTACATTTGCATTAATGTGCTGAACAGATGGCACACATATCTGTGTGTTTCCTATAAGCAAGAGTACACATGTATGTGATGCATGTGTACACGCATGTGCAGTGCATGGTATGTGAGTATATGTGCATATCTGCCTGGTGCATGTGCATATGCGCGTGGTTTGCAGACACGTGCCATGTGGTGTATGCATTGCTCATGAAGATTGCAGATATGAGTGCATGTGTGTGCTCTGTGTGGCGTGTGCGTTTTAGCATGGACAGTGTGTGCACGTGTGCATTTAGTCCTGGTGAGCTCTTGGGAGTGAGGGTCTGGCGGCTCCCCTGTCTCCAGTCCATCCTAGGTGGCCTCTGGCCCTGTAGGCCCCAGTGCCGTGTCCCGTGTGCTCTGTCCTGCCTGTGTGGACCCTCTGCAGGCAGGAGCTCCCATTTGCTCTCTGCAGGCTGGTGAGCACAGGCTGGCTTCATGCTCTAGGGCCCTGGTTTCTGGGGTGGAGCGTGGCTGCGGCGTGTGGACGTGGGCTCCCTTTCCCAGGAGCAACTGGGGCGGGAGCTGCTGCAGAAGCTCCTGTTCATCAGGAGTGGGTTGTGCTCAGTCTGCCTTCTTCCTAGGCCATAAATTGTCAGCGGCAAATAGAATTTCCAAATAGGCGCTGGGGAGGTTGGGTGCAGTATCACCGGTTTTATCGACAGTTTATGAGAGATGGCAGAGCAGTTACCAGCAGGTTTACAGGGGCGTCGGGGGATGGCGGGGAGGGGTCCCCAGGCCTGCCCTTCCCATTTGTTCTCAGTTCCCACCCCTGTGAACACGGCGTGCGGGGCTATGGAACAGGGTGCCTGTGCGGAACCCCTCCAGGGGGACTCGGCGTCCGTGCAGCTGCACGGTTCCACAGGTCCATCCTTAGGACAGGAAGGGAGGCCACTGGCCACCTGCCCCAGAAGTCAGAACCCGGCAGCTGGAGTCAGAGCCCAGAAGGTGGGAGTAGGCCACAGCTCTGCATCATGCCTCCCTCTGCACGGTAGTTCCTGGAAACATGGAGCGTGCGTGGCAGCAATGCCGCCACCCAGAGCTTCACCCTGTGGCCGCCGTGCTGGTCGCTGTGTCAGGACTGCATAGAGGGGAGCACCTGGCAGGCTCCACTAATTCCCAGGGTCCACGCACGTCCCAACGGGGCGCATGGCACCGGGCAGGACAGAGGGGAGGCGTTCCTCCCTGCGGGGTCCCAGCGACTCACGTGGGGAGCGCAGCACTTGCGGGACGCAGGCTGGTGAGTTTGAGCTGTGAGAGGAGGGCGGGGCACACGGAGCCCAGCCACAGGCAGCTTGCCGTGGGGGACCGACCACCCGCCACGCCCGCCCACCCGTCCCGGCTGTCCCGGGCCCCGCCCTCCGCCCCTCCTCCGTGCCTCTCCGTGGCTTTTCCTCCTTCCTGCCAGTGGGTGGGCACTGGGGTCGGCACCAGGGAGGCCCCACGGGAGCGTCGTCAGTGGTGCGGAGGGAGCGGCCGGGCCACGTGCCGTGGACCCCATCGCAGGGGCTCTCCGCTGAGGCCTCCAGAGGAGGGAAGGAGACGCCTCCCATCCCACGTGGCTCCACACGCGTCTGGCGCTGGAGCGGGGGAGGAGACCAGACGGGCTTCAGAGGCCACTCACCCAAGGCCCCCCAGGAGGAGGCACGCGAACAGTGGTTCCCGCGTGACCGCGTGTCGGCTACATGTGGGCACAGGACGGCGTGATGGGTGGGGCATGGCAGGCAGGGGAGGCCACGGGGGCTGAGCTCCACCCACCCAGAGAAACCCCAGAGTCCTGGGCTCTGCAGCGAGCCGCTCACTCCTGCTGGCTGGGCTCCAGGGCAGTCAGGCCTCGGAGACCTGAGCCCGCTGATCCGGCGGGACACGCTGTCAGTGTCACCAGGGCAGCAGGGCAGGGACAGGTCCACACAGGAACTCTGTGTGTGGAGCTGAAAACTTCTTCTTGGCTCCCTTTGGAGCTGTGGCTGAGGCCAGGTGAGCGAGGATGTTAGCTGGGCCGTGTGAGGGGCTGTGAGGCCCCATGGGAGGGGGCAGTTCCTTTAGTCTCACGTCCCCATCTGTTCCAGAGCTGTGCCTCGAGCCCAGGCCCAGAAGCCCGAGCGCTGGCGAGGCCAGCCCCTCTGCACCCCTCTTCTGCCCCATGAGGGCACTTGTGTGTACAGTTACACACAGGCAGAAATGGCCACGCAGAGATACTGCACGCATGTGCCCAACATACACATCCCAGGCACGGGTCCCACAAAGCGTACTCACAGGAGCCCCTGCACACACACAACGCATACGCACACGCGTGTATCCACTCACAGGCATGCACACCAGGCACAATGTATGCAGTCGTGGAGGGGCAGGAGATTGCAGGACAGACAAGCCCGGGGATGAGAAGAAGTCTAATCAAGACTCACAGCAGCTTTAGCTTTCTACCAGGGGAGATGTGACTGTCTCCTCTCATGTGGACACGCTTGCTCTCCCAGCAGTTAGCGGGAGGTCATGAGGAACTCCTGCCACAGCCCACATCTCCCTCAGGATCCAGAGCCAAAGCCTGGGGCCTCAGCCAGCCCGGCCCCCAGATCCTGCAGCACAGAGCCTGGCTGCAGAGCCGCAGCGCGTGGCCAGGCAGCCGACACGGGCCCCGTGGAGGAGGCTCTGGGTGTAGATGCTGAGAAGGCTCCCACAGGTGGATCCTCTGGAGGAAGGAGCAGCTCCGGCTCAGCTGCAGCTGCTGGCTTGTCTTCTCTCTCAGACTGTCCACTCTTGGTGTCTTGCTGCCACCGTCGACAGGGGAAATGGAGAGGAGAGGAGGTAATTTGGCCTGAGCAGAGGAGAGAGCAGTCTTTGAGGGCTCTCAGGCGTAGAGCAGAGGTTGCTCTCCCGAGGCTCACCTTGAAACCCCCAGGAAGAGCTAGAAGGAAAGCACCGAGGCCTGTGAGAACGCGCCTTAGTTGTGCCGGGCAGCGCTGCCTCCCCGTGCCGCCCCCACCTCTGCACAGGGCGACCACAGGGCAGGTGTGCTAACCCCCGGACCACGCCAGCGGTGTGTGCATGCCTGTGCGTGAGCCGGTGGAGCGGGGTCGTGCATTGTCCGGATGTGAGGAGGGGGTGTTTGTTCACGTCTGTGGTGAGGAGGCAGACAACGTGGACCGGCATGGGGTGGGGGCTGCCCTCCGCTTCTCCCTCCCCCCTCCCCGCTTCACGGCTCCACTGGTGGGAACGGCATACCTGGGCCATGAGCGTGGAGACCGCGGCGCCACACCATCTGAACACGTGACAACAACCCTTTCTGATGTCTGCACGGCTCTCCAGGAAACATCGGCCACAGTTGTTATAGAGAGGAGCTTCCCCCGTCTCCCCAGCCCAGGCCTGTCTCACGCATGGCCAGCTGTAAGTAGGCAAGCCTCCCTGCCTCTCATCCCACTGTCTTGGAACTCAGTTCTAAGTTGGGACAATGGACCAGGAAGGTGGCTTCCTGGTGGGTTTGTGGGTTCAAATGTAGTATTTTTTAGCCCAAGCAGAACCTGGGCAGCACAGACGTTCCGGAGGCTGAAGGTGGCTCCGGGACCACGTGGACCACGTGCCCGGTGTCTGGTTGGGCCTCTTATCCCTCCACCCTTCCATCCTCAGTCAGAGCTTGTCCGTGCTGGCCTCCCTCTCTCTGCGTTCTTCCAGGAGAGGAAGCTGTGCCACCTTCACAGGGACAGGACAGATAGATCGTTGCTCTGCACGCCAGACCCTCCTGCATCAGTGCATGTGCTGAACCGTCAGCATCTGAGAAGAGTCAGGAACTTGTTTCCCACACACTTTCCAATGACACCGAGTGTTGGGAGCCTCTGCACACCAACTAGGATATACTCACTGGCACAGTGATGTGATAGAGAACAGGCAGACTCCACACACACCGACCGGAGGCCACGCTTCAGAGATGTCAGTCCACATCCACATAAGTACAACTCCACACAAGCGTGCGCCCGAGAAGACATCGAGGTGAGCCTACAGTCACATCTACACACCCAGATGGAACTCTATCCACGTGCCCGAGGCCACACCGACACGGGCCCCGGGCAGGTCTGAGCCACAGTGGCAGAGGTCTTTGTTTCTTTTGAACAGTCCCTGCAGCAGGGTGGTGCTTGGAACGCTGCTTTTATCCTCTGTGCTCAAGGATTTTCTTCACAGGAGAAACCAGGGAGGAATGACTAATGTTCCAGGTTGTTCTGCTGTGTGGGAGACTTCTGCTTTTCTGTCGGTGCTAACTCCAGCTGCCCGTTTCCCAATTGCACAATGACCTGTAGGGGCCTCTGTGGAATGATGTTTATGTACATAACATGGACTGTCCTCTTTTAATTGTGCTTTCATTGCGATGTATCTTAGACTGGGTAATGTATAAATACTAGTGGGATGTTAGTCTGCGGTGGTTCAGTGTCTGGGCGTCCACCACCCGGTTGCGGTGCACCTCAGGGCTGAAAGGGATGGCAGGATGATGATCACCGGCTCCGTCCTCCGGTGGGAGAAGCGCTGTCAGGGTCTGGAGTCTGTGGTCTCATTGTCTCTTGAAGCCCTGACTGTATCACCTTACAGTTTTGATTCCCACAAGTGAACTTTGGGGAAATTCATGTTCCCAAGGAGTATGGGGCCCCTGCCAAAGTCTTGTTCTTCTCATGCGCAAAGCACATTTATTCTATCCCGAGAGACCAACAAATCTGGACTTATGTCAGAAGTCTTCGTTCAACAGTTTGAAGCTAATGGCTAAGCAAAAATTGGTGAGATTCAAAGGTGGGTTTCAACATGAGGCCTGTTCCATTCCATCTGGGAACAGGTAAAATCGAGCGTGGTCTATGCTTCCGAAAGTGGCCGTGCATTGAGCTTCCTGTTCCAAAGGGATAAACAGGGAGGAGAGCAGGATTGCCGGGTCTTAGCCTTCAGGGAGGAGAACCTCGTCTGGCTCTGTGCTCTGTCTGCCGTCACTGGGAGGAGGGTGGGGTCCACGGCCTCGCCCCAAGGCACCAGCCAGCCCTGCACCCCCGACATCGGGTCCCACCCCCTCATGGCTGTACTCGGTGTCATGCAAAGGGCTTTCAGGAGAGGTCTGCCCCAGTGCCCTGCCCCGGTGTCTAACTCTGTGGGCATCCTTTGACGTCAGAGGAAGGCAGCTGTGACCTCCAGCAAACCCAACTCCTCCTGCCAGAGCCATAGCTCCTGCAGCAGAGCTCCGGCTGGAGCCAGGGACAGGGTCTGGAGCGGCTGCAGTGTGGAGCAGGTATGGCCCTGCTTTGGAATCGCTCTGCCCCTCAGAGCGCGTCCTCTGGGCCTGAGACGAAGGGGAACCTTGGGGAAGCCTGAAGTGCCTGTGTTTCCAACAGTGCTGTCTGTTGCCTGACCTCTTCCAATACACTAGTTTCCATGTATGCAATGGCTACTTAGGGACATCTGGTATCTTTCCTTATGTTCTACACTATAGACAAGCTGGTGTGTGTGTGTGTGTGCGCATGCGCGTGTGTGTGCGTGTGTGTGTGTGCGTGTGTGAGTGCGCGCGCATGTGTGTGTGCGTGTGCGCGCGCGTGTGCGCGCGTGCGCGTGCACACGTGTGTGTGTGCATGTGTGTGCATGTGTGTGTACGCGTGTGTGTGTGTGTGTGTGTGTGTGTGTGCGTGCGCGCTGGGGAGGCTTGAACTCAGGGACTACCACTGGTGCTCTACTACTTGAGCCACAGCTCCACTTCTGGCATTTTGGTGGTTAATTGGAGATAAGAATCTTAAGTATTTTCCTGCCCAGACTGGCTTCAAACTATGATCCTCAGATCTCAGCCTCCTAAGTAGCTAGGACTACAGGCCGAGCCACAACCACCCAGCTTAGGCTAAGGATTATTATTTTTTTAAGTTCTGGTTCCCTTTGTATTAATAGCTCCATTTCTAAAGTCATTTTCTCATTTACCACGAGAAGTGACAAAGTAACCAGTCCTTCAATGCTTTGTTTCGTTTTCTTGGCCAGATATTCGATTGCCTTGACCTTGCTTCTACCTCCCCACGGTGCCAGGACACAACATGATTCAGGCAAAGTCTTTGACCATTCGCCAGTGTCCAATGGCATCTTCCTCCTGAGACTGCATCAGACCCCGCCAGAGACCGGTCTGACCGCTTAGATGTTCGCTAAACAGGTTGAGGTTTTATCTTCGGCTCTCCTCCTCCTCTGAGCACCTGCAGAGATGCCCTTCAGGATGTGGTCCTGAAGTCTTCATGGAATGAATTGCTAAACTCTCCCATGTTCTACGCATCTCCACCCAGTCCCAAGGTGGTCTCCTTATTTTTATGTTCGTGAGTAGAGCACACTGCTCTCAGTGCAGATTTTCTGCCTTCTTTGGGTGGCTGTAACGAACATTCACAGATTCAGTGGCTCACAGAAATTTGCTTTGTCATAGGAGAAGCTGGGATGGTCAGGATGGAGGAGGGGTAAGTCTGGACACTGTTCCCAGATGGTGTCCTGCGCTCTTGCATGGTGGGAGAGGCAAGAGGACTCGCTGTGGCCTCTTTTGTAAGCGCACAAAGACCACTCCTGAGAGCCAGCCTCTCCTGAGAGCCAGCCTCTCCTGAGAGCCAGCCTCTCCTGGCCCGGTCCACACCACGCCCTCCTTTGTGCACCGCCGTCCTGGGGTGAGGCACTGAGCTTCAGATCCTGGCCTCCTCCTCCCCAGGCAAGCTGGGGTTGAGGTCACTGGATGCTCTTCAGACACGCACCCCCTCCACTCCACAATGACCACATTTCTCGTGGACTTATTCTAGCCATGTTCTAAGGAATGATTGTAACTTGTGTGCATTACAGTTTCTCTGAGACGTTGAGGTGAGTTGTGGCTGGTTGATCCGGCCTGGACATTCTCATACTGATTTCACATGGTTCTGATCAAGCAAACTTGACATGCCTTATGGGAAACACTGGAGTCTGAAAGCCCGTCCGGATCGAAGGCATCCCGAGGCATGTTTTGACTTGGTCGGGTTTTTCATTGCGTTTCTGTGCCAAAGAGTCCTGTGGCTGTGCCGGTACCACCAGGGGTGCCGGCCTGCATCCTACGCAGCAGCAGGCTGCGCCAAGAGCCGACGGAGTCCAGATCTCAGGCATCCCATCCCCCGAACTCATGCTCTCTGACTTCTGTAGGAAAGGGGCCCCTGCTGGGCCGTCCTCGGAGGTCAGGAGGACTTGCCCGCGTGGGCACACCTGTGCCGATGGACAGAGAGGACCTGTCCAGGGAGCACGCGCCATCCTGGCTTCCAGCAGCCATGACTGTAGACATCTCCGCGGCACTCTGCAGCTGCATGCTCCGGGGACTTGGGGCGGGGGTGGGGGGGAGGGGAGGGTTGGAGCCAGCTTCTGGGCTTGCTCAGCTCTCCGTTTGTACCAGGAGTCCTGCCCCTCGCTGTCAGTGATGCTCTGTCTCCTCCGTCTGAGGACGTTCAGGAGCTGTCTGCAGGCAATGAGGATTGCTGGTGTCCCTGACGGGTGAGGGTCAAGCCCCGCTCACGGTACAGAGACTAACGATACAGGGGTCTGCCGGGCTTGGCGATAACGCCGCAGCCTCCATCCCACGGGGTCTCTAGCAAGGGCTGGCCACCACAAAGCAAAGTCTGTCTGGAAATCCGCTTCTTGGCGCCGCCCCAGGCCCTCCCCTGGGGTTTCCTGTCACCTCAGGGTCTGAGCATCGCCCCTCCCGAGGCTGAGCCCGAGCCCCCTCAGCAGCTCTGAGGAGGACACAGGTCACCGCCTCTCACAGGGCGGGAACGGGCGGGATGAGCAGGGAGGTCCTCTAGAGGCATTGCGAGCTGGCAGCCAGACCTTCCTCAGGAGCCGTAGACGGTGACAGGCCCACACTGCCTGGCACACCTCCCGCTCCCAGCACCATCTGCCTGCTCCCGGCTGGCGCTCTGTCAGCCTTCACCGCGCCATGATGAGCTTGGAAAGCTGGAGCTTGGCTGAGCAGCGGATGAATTTGAAATCTTCCCTCTGGGCCCTCTCCTCTCTGTTCCCCCTCCTCGCCCCCCTCCAGGACCAATTTATCTGCCAGTCCAGCCTCCAAGTGGAACCAGGGCCAAGCTGGCGGCCTGCCCACGCTTATCAGCCTCTGTGACCAGATGGCAGGAGAGCAGCCCGCAGCAGGCAGGCCGGGCCGGGCCTCCCGCACAGAGCCGGCTCGCGGGCGCTGGCGCGCGGCTGCAGGGGTGGGGAGAGGGTGCCCTGCCCCGGGGGAGACGGAGCACTGCGGGCAGGGTGTCTGTACACGTGTGTGGTGGGAGACACACGGGTGTGTGAGTACACACGTGGGCATTTGTGCACGCATGTGAGTCTCGTGTGTAGGTGTGCCTGCGTGCTCACGCCTGGTGGGAGGTGGCTCGGAGGACACCCCAGGTGTCCCCGTGGGGTGTTCTCTTGCTCAGCCTCTGTCCGGCTGTGTGGCGCTCACTGTGCTGCGGACAGAGCAGCCAGAGGCAGCCTGGACTCCGGCCTCTCCTGTGGGCCAGGAGGCGGAGCCTCTGGGTGCTCAGTTGCTGGCAGGATTCACATTGGTCATTCTTAGCTTTCAAGGCATGCTTGTATCCACCACACCCCTGGTCTGAAGAAGATGAGAAGAGCCATGGCTGCTGGCACTAAGAGAACACCATTTTTAGGTAGGAGGAAGCGGGCAAGTCGCCTGTGGCCATCGCTGGAGATTTCCTCCTGGGAGAGGCAGGGAGAGGGGTACCAGACTCCACTCTGCCTGTGGGAAACCAGCCACCAGGCCCACTGGCTCCCCCTGCGCCCTGCCCCCCACGCCCACCAGCTCCCCCTGCGCCCTGCCCCCACGCCCACCAGCTCCCCCTGCGCCCTGCCCCCACACCCACCAGCTCCCCCTGCGCCCTGTCCCCCCGCGCCCACCAGCTCCCCCTGCGCCCTGCCCCTCACACCCACCAGCTCCCCCTGCGCCCTGCCCCTCACACCCACCAGCTCCCCCTGCGCCCTGCCCCCCACGCCCACCAGCTCCCCCTGCGCCCTGCCCCCCACGCCCACCAGCTCCCCCTGCGCCCTGCCCCCCACGCCCACCAGCTCCCCCTGCGCCCTGCCCCCCCGCGCCCATCAGCTCCCCCTGCGCCCTGCCCCCCACGCCCACCAGCTCCCCCTGCGCCCTGCCCCCATACCCACCAGCTCCCCCTGCGCCCTGACCCTCACACACACCAGCTCCCCCTGTGCCCTGCCCCCCACGCCCATCAGCTCCCCCTGCGCCCTGCCCCCGGCGCCCACCAGCTCCCCCTGCACCCTGCTCCCCACGCCCACCAGCTCCCTCTGCGCCCTGCCCCCCACACCCACCAGCTCCCCTGTACTGTGCCCCCCACACCCACCAGCTCCCCCTGCGCCCTGCCCCCATACCCACCAGCTCCCTCTGCGCCCTGCCCCCCACACCCACCAGCTCCCCCTGCGCCCTGCCCCCATACCCACCAGCTCCTCCTGCGCCCTGCCCCCCACGCCCACCAGCTCCCCCTGCGCCCTGCCCCCATACCCACCAGCTCCCCCTGCGCCCTGCCCCCCGCGCCCACCAGCTCCCCCTGCCACCCCCCCCCCCGCACCCACCAGCTCCCCCTGCGCCCTGCCCCCCGCACCCACCAGCTCCCTCTGCGCCCTGCCCCCCACGCCCACCAGCTCCCCCTGCGCCCTGCCCCCCACGCCCACCAGCTCCCCCTGCGCCCTGCCCCCCGCGCCCACCAGCTCCCCCTGCGCCCTGCCCCCCGCGCCCACCAGCTCCCCCTGCGCCCTGCCCCCATACCCACCAGCTCCCCCTGTGCCCTGCCCCCCACGCCCACCAGCTCCCCCTGCGCCCTGCCCCCCACGCCCACCAGCTCCCCCTGCGCCCTGCCCCCCGCGCCCACCAGCTCCCCCTGCGCCCTGCCCCCCGCGCCCACCAGCTCCCCCTGCGCCCTGCCCCCATACCCACCAGCTCCCCCTGCGCCCTGCCCCCCGCGCCCACCAGCTCCCCCTGCCCCCCCCCCCCGCACCCACCAGCTCCCCCTGCGCCCTGCCCCCCGCACCCACCAGCTCCCTCTGCGCCCTGCCCCCACACCCACCAGCTCCCCCTGCGCCCTGCCCCCCGCGCCCACCAGCTCCCCCTGCGCCCTGCCCCCCGCGCCCACCAGCTCCCCCTGCGCCCTGCCCCCGCACCCACCAGCTCCCCCTGCGCCCTGCCCCCCACACCCACCAGCTCCCCCTGCGCCCTGCCCCCCGCGCCCACCAGCTCCCCCTGCGCCCTGCCCCCCGCGCCCACCAGCTCCCCCTGCGCCCTGCCCCCGCACCCACCAGCTCCCCCTGCGCCCTGCCCCCCACGCCCACCAGCTCCCCCTGCGCCCTGCCCCCCGCGCCCACCAGCTCCCCCTGCGCCCTGCCCCCGCGCCCACCAGCTCCCCCTGCGCCCTGCCCCCCACGCCCACAGGCTCCCCCTGCGCCCTGCCCCCCGCGCCCACCAGCTCCCCCTGTCCCCTGCCCCCCACGCCCACCAGCTCCCCCTGCGCCCTGCCCCCGCGCCCACCAGCTCCCCCTGCGCCCTGCCCCCCACGCCCACCAGCTCCCCCTGCGCCCTGCCCCCGCGCCCACCAGCTCCCCCTGCGCCCTGCCCCCCGCGCCCACCGGCTCCCCCTGTGCCCTGCCCCCCACGCCCACAGGCTCCCCCTGCGCCCTGCCACCCCCCCCGCGCCCACCGGCTCCCTCTGCGCGCTGCCCCCCACGCCCACCGGCTCCCCCTGCGCCCTGCCCCCCACGCCCACAGGCTCCCCCTGCGCCCTGCCCCCCACGCCCACCAGCTCCCTCTGCGCCCTGCCCCTCCACACCCACCAGCTCCCCCTGCGCCCTGCCCCCACACCCACCAGCTCACCATGGCCGCCCCCCACACCCACCAGCTCCCCCTGCGCCCTGCCCCCACACCCACCAGCTCCCCCTGCGCCCTGCCCCCCACACCCACCAGCTCCCCCTGCGCCCTGCCCCCATACCCACCAGCTCCCCCTGCGCCCTGCCCCCCACGCCCACCGGCTCCCCCTGTGCCCTGCCCCCCGCGCCCACCGGCTCCCCCTGCGCCCTGCCCCCCACGCCCACCAGCTCCCCCTGCGCCCTGCCCCCACGCCCACCAGCTCCCCCTGAGCCCTGCCCCCTCACGCCCACCAGCTCCCCCTGAGCCCTGCCCCCCACGCCCACCAGCTCCCCCTGCGCCCTGCCCCCCACGCCCACCAGCTCCCCCTGCGCCCTGCCCCTCACACCCACCAGCTCCCCCTGCGCCCTGCCCCCCACGCCCACCAACTCACCATGGCCGCCCCCCCGCGCCCACCAGCTCCCTCTGCCCCCCCCCCCGCACCCACCAGCTCCCCCTGAGCCCTGCCCCCCGCGCCCACCAGCTCCCCCTGCCCCCCCCCCGCACCCACCAGCTCCCCCTGAGCCCTGCCCCCCGCGCCCACCAGCTCCCCCTGAGCCCTGCCCCCCGCGCCCACCAGCTCCCCCTGCGCCCTGCCCCCCACGCCCACCAGCTCCACCTGCCCCCCCCCCCCGCACCCACCAGCTCCCCCTGAGCCCTGCCCCCCCGCGCCTACCAGCTCCCCCTGCGCCCTGCCCCCATGCCCACCAGCTCCCCCTGCGCCCTGCCTCCCGCGCCCACAGGCTCCCCCTGCGCCCTGCCCCCCACGCCCACCAGCTCACCATGGCCGCCCCCCACACCCACCAGCTCCCCCTGCGTCCTGCCCCCACACCCACCAGCTCCCCCTGCGCCCTGCCCCCCACGCCCACAGGCTCCCCCTGCGCCCTGCCCCCCATGGCCACCAACTCACCATGGCCGCCCCCCACACTCACCAGCTCCCCCTGCGCCCTGCCCCCCACACCCACCAGCTCCCCCTGCGCCCTGCCCCCACACCCACCAGCTCCCCCTGAGCCCTGCCCCCCACACCCACCAGCTCCCCCTGCGCCCTGCCCCCACACCCACCAGCTCCCCCTGAGCCCTGCCCCCCACACCCACCAGCTCCCCCTGCGCCCTGCCCCCCACGCCCACCACCTCCCCCTGCGCCCTGCCCCTCACACCCACCAGCTCCCCCTGCGCCCTGCCCCCACACCCACCAGCTCCCCCTGAGCCCTGCCCCCCACACCCACCAGCTCCCCCTGCGCCCTGCCCCCCACGCCCACCACCTCCCCCTGCGCCCTGCCCCTCACACCCACCAGCTCCCCCTGCGCCCTGCCCCCCACGCCCACCAACTCACCATGGCCGCCCCCCGCGCCCACCAGCTCCCTCTGCCCCCCCCCCCCCGCACCCACCAGCTCCCCCTGAGCCCTGCCCCCCGCGCCCACCAGCTCCCCCTGCCCCCCCCCCCCCCCCCGCACCCACCAGCTCCCCCTGCGCCCTGCCCCCACGCCCACCAGCTCACCATGGCCGCCCCCCACACCCACCAGCTCCCCCTGCGCCCTGCCCCCACGCCCACCAGCTCCCCCTGAGCCCTGCCCCCACGCCCACCAGCTCCCCCTGCGCCCTGCCCCCACGCCCACCAGCTCACCATGGCCGCCCCCCACACCCACCCTGGTCTGGGTGTGCCTCCGTCTCCCACGCGCACCCCAGCCTTGGAGCGCCTGCTTGGAGCACCTCCCTGGCCCCCTAGTGCCTGTTTACACCTGGGTGGTGGTGACCACTCTCTGGCCAAGGCCCTCCTTGGTCTCCAGCCTCCGCCTTCTCTCTGGAGCTCCAGGCAGTGGCTCCCCTCCCCCTGGACTCTGGGCTGGGAACTGCCAGGGTCCTGAGGCGGCCAGCAGGGCCCTCATGACTTGCTCCAAACCCACCGTACCATCTCTCCAGCCTCATGTACAAATCCAGGCCCAACATCCGGGAAGCCCTGCTGCACCCTTCAGCCACACCCAGGTTAGAGTCTGAACAGCAGCCTCCCGAGCAGCCCGAGAGCTGAATTTCTGTCCTCCGTGGACGGCACTAGGGTGGATGTGGAAGCTTCGGGAGGTAAGGACAAGCAGGAGGAAATGGTCTGCCAAGGCTGTTCCTGAGGTGCCCAGAGGGGCTGGTGTGAACTGCTGCTGCCAGGCACAGTGTGAGCCCGCAATGACGGCGTGAGGTGTGATCACAGAGGTGTGAGGTGAGGGTGAACCTGGGCTCACGCAGGGGGAAGGTGGCCTAGGTTCACTCTGAGGAGAATGTGGGCCTGGAATCACCAGAGCTGGTCTTGAGCGTGAGAACCCTCGGAGGTGTGTTTCGCCTCGGTCCCTGGCGCCCTGCCCTCAGCTCGGCCCTTCTAGCCTCAAGCATCTGCTCTGCACCCAGAGGAGGTGAGGCGCTCTCAACACCTTTCCAGCCTGGGTGCCGCTCCAGTGTGCATGCCTTACCGTGAGCACATGCCTGGTGTGCATGCATGTGTTTGTGTGACACAGGCCTTGTATGCATGCCCACATTTGTGTGCACACATGCCTTAGTGTGTGCATGTTTCTGTGCACACATGCCTCATGTGTATGCACACCTTTGTGTGTGCCTGCCTTAATGTGCAAACATGCCTAGTGTGCATGCATGCGTTTGTGTGCACACATGCCTAGTGTGCGTGCACACCTTTGTGTGTGTCTGCCTTAATGTGCATTCATGCCTAGTGTGAATGCATTTTGTGTGCATACATGCCTAGTGTGCATGCATGTTTGTGTGTACACATGCCTAGTGTGTGTGCATGTGTTTGTGTGTACACATGCCTAGTGTGCATGCATATGTTTGTGTGTACACATGCCTAGTGTGTGTGCATGTGTTTGTGTGTAACATGCCTAGTGTGTGCGCACACCTTTGTGTGTGCCTGCTGTAATGTGCACACATGCCTCGTGTGTGTATGTATCCTGGTGTTTGCACGCCTTTGCAGGTGTCTGTGTCGGTGTATGGTGTGTGCACATGTGTTTGTGTGCAGCAAGGCCTGTGAGACCTGGGATGAGCTGCGCTGTCATCTGCAGCCTGTCCTGGGGCGTTGTGCCTCTGTGGCCTTAGCTCTGTGGAGCCTGTCCCTGAGTTCCCCCGAGTTTCCCTGCTGCCCTTGGCAGCTCTCTTTCTAGTTCACTGGCTCATTCTTCACCCACAGACCTATCTGCTGATCAGGAAGAGGTCCAGGGTCATTTCAGTGCTGCAGACTTGGTGATGGACACAAACAGCTGCACTGGACATCACACACACACACACTCACACACACACACACAGCCTGGCTGTGTGGCCCACAGCCCTGGAGTCCACTCTTAGGCTTCTGAGTGAAGAGAGTTTTGCTGAGGGCTGCAGGGCTGATGGGAGTCTGTGGACAGAGGCAGCAAGAGGAGAACCTGGCTGAGGAGCTGTCCCCAGACGCGGTCCCCAGACGCGGTCCCCAGACGCCGTCCCCAGATGCGGTCCCCAGACGCGGTCCCCAGACGTGGTCCCCAGACGCGGTACCCAGATGTGGTCCCCAGACGCCGCCCCAGACGCTGTCCCCAGGTGCCGTCCCCAGACGCGGTCCCCAGACGCGGTCCCCAGACGCGGTCCCCAGACGCTGTCCCCAGACGCCGCCCCAGACGCCGCCCCAGACGCCGCCCCAGACGCCGTCCCCAGACGCCATCCCCAGACGCGGTCCCCAGATGCAGTCCCCAGATGCTGTCCCCAGACACCGTCCCCAGATGTGGTCCCCAGATGCTGTCCCCAGACGCCGCCCCAGACGGTGTCCCCAGACGGTGTCCCCAGACGCCGCCCCAGACGCCGTCCCTAGACGTGGTCCCCAGACGCGCCTTGTCACCCAGGACTCGGGACCCACATGGTCCCTGGAGTACAGTAGGGTGGGATCAGAGAGGTGGGAACAGAGAGGGACACACCAGAGAAAGATACAGAGACGCACAGAGAGACAGTGAGAGACACAGACAGAGAGAGACACAGAGACCAGGAGGCAGAGAGGCAGCTGTGGCCAGGGCCTGAGGTGTTCGCCGATGCCCCTCTCTAACAGTAGTGCCGGTGCTGGTTGTGAGCTTGGGTTTCTCCCTCTGCCTTACTCTCTCGTGGTGGAGGGCTTACCACGGCAGCCTGGGGCAGGCCGGGCTTTGCCACTGAACACTTCCATCAGTAAGGCCGCACTCAGCTGTGGTGGCTTCCAGCTCATCCTGGGAGCGTCCCCGCAGCCTCTTGGCTACATGGTGCTTGCCGGAAGTGTCTCCCTGTCTGCCCACAGGCCTGTCCTCCTCCCTCCTCCATCGTGGTGGTCAGACGCTTGAGGCTCCAACGGCTGTGAGGGCTCCTCGCTGGCTGGGCTGGGCAGGCAGAAACTTCTACCCCTTCTACATCCGCCGTGACCTTGGCGTGCCGTGGTGGGGGGTGGCCCCTCTAGCACCTTATCTGTGTGTCAGTCATGCCATGCCCCTCACCTCCCCAAAGCCAAGAGGCAGGCTCCCCTTTACCTCAACCATAGTGGTCCACGTTTCTTTTCAAGCCTCTGAGCAGAGGGGCCTCGGGTTTCAATGAGCACTTTGACATGATCCAGGGCCCGACTGTAAGCAGGATGGAGGGAGATCTCGCTCTGCCTCCGTTAGGAGGCCCTGTGACCGTGCCGCAGACACCGCCCGCGCAGCTGGGCCCCTTCTCTCCCTGACAAAGCTGACAGTGTTCCAAGAGAGGAATCGGTTGCTCTCAGAACTGTCTAAGCTGAGCAGGATCTCAAGAGAGCCGACCGATGTGGGGATGACCTCTGTCATCCTGGCAGGCACCCACGGATTCCATCAGACAAAGCAGAACTCAGGAAATGGGGCAGATGTGGGCAGGTCGGGGCACGAGGCAGGTGCGTCTGTCGGCCTCACACGGGGGTCACAGCCAGCAAGGTGCAGGATGGAGGCTTTGCTGCCCGCCGTAACTGCCTGCTGTCTCCATGGGCTGAGCTCTGTGGACAGCCGGACAGCCGCCCGGGGCACACGCGCGTGCCTCCCGCCCCGGCTCTGCAAGGCGCACTCGGCAGGGACCAGCTGCCCAGAGCAACTGCTCTCAGATGTGGGCAGCATGTAAATCGGCCGTGCACTCACAGATAAAAAAGGAAACCCAAGCTGCTTTTACGTCTGTTGAAGCAGCCTGCATTTTAAGACTGGGGGCTGCTCGTTGCTCACGGGCCAAGGGTTTTCCCAGGCCGACGGTTTCAGGGGTGGCCTTGAGACAGGCTGACGGTTTCAGGGCTGGCCTTGAGACAGGGAAAGGGCCAACCAGTCCCACTGACCGGCAGCCTGAAGAAGCAGAGAGACCTGGGCAAAGAGAGTGGAATTTAAACCCTGCTGCCTCCCTGAGGGTTACCACCAAGATGATCCACCAGGTCCACGCTTCTGCCCTAAGAGCTCTGCGCAGAGGGATGAGGAACTGGACAAGCAGGTAGGGGCTGCCTTGGCCTCCTGGAATCCGTTCACAGGGCAGCAGCCACCCACACCCTGGGGCCCGCCCACACGAGACCCCGCCCACACGAGACCACGCCCGCTCCCGGGCCCTGCCCACTCCGGGGCCCGCCCACACGAGACCACGCCTACTCCCGGGCCCCGCCCACTCCGGGCCCGCCCACACGAGACCACGCCCACCCCGGGCCCCACCCACACGAGACCACGCCCACACGAGACCCCGCCCACACGAGACCACGCCCACTCCCGGGCCCCCCCCACTCCGGGGCCCGCCCATACGAGACCACGCCCACACGAGACCACGCCCACCCCGGGCCCCACCCACACGAGACCCCGCCCACACGAGACCACGCCCACTCCCGGGCCCCACCCACACGAGACCACGCCCACACGAGACCCCGCCCACATGAGACCACGCCCGCTCCCGGGCCCTGCCCACTCCGGGGCCCGCCCACACGAGACCACGCCCACACGAGACCATGCCCACTCCCGGGCCCCGCCCACTCCGGGCCCGCCCACACGAGACCACGCCCACTCCCGAGCCCCACCCACTCCGGGGCCCGCCCACACGAGACCACGCCCACACGAGACCACGCCCACCCGGGCCCCACCCACACGAGACCACGCCCACACGAGACCCCGCCCACACGAGACCACGCCCGCTCCCGGGCCCCGCCCACTCCGGGGCCCGCCACACGAGACCACGCCCACACGAGACCACGCCCGCTCCCGGGCCCGCCCACACGAGACCACGCCCACTCCCGGGCCCCGCCCACTCCCAGGCCCCGCCCGCACGAGACCACGCCCACACGAGACCACGCCCACTCCCGGCCCCGCCCACTCCGGGGCCCGCCCACACGAGACCACGCCCGCTCCCAGGCCCCGCCCACTCCGGGGCCCGCCCACCCTCGGGCCACTCTCCCCCTGCACATGCCATAGTCGTGTGGTCCCCTGCCAGTCACTGTCCTCGGGGATGAGAGGCAGGGACCCTGAGGCCGCTTTGTCCTCGGCCACCGCCGAGCTCCCGTGCTGGTCCTGAAGACTGGTCGTTCACAGGCTGACCCCTTGGCCCATGAGCTCTGGGGTGGCACGGGAAGAAGGCCCTGTTCCCGTGTGACTGGATGCAGGGCACTCACGCGGAGCGCACCGAGCCTGGCGACAAGACGCTGCCAGCCCTGCTGCCCGTGGCCGGGCTTCATCCCCAGGGAGCGCTGGGCCTGCGTCCTCCCTGCGTGGGCTGGGCGCGTGGTTCTGAGGGCTTTGCCCCTCGAGACCTTGTGGTCTTCCCACAAGAGGCAGCCCTCCACACGGAGCCTGCGTGAGCCCGCGGGGCGCGGGTAAACCGCGGTGCGGGCTGTGCCCTGTCCTGGCGCCGGCCGGAGGTATTTCCAGCTGTGCGGCCACAGCCCCGTGTCTAATGATAGAACCCACTCTTCCTCTCTAGTGGAGGGAGGGCCCTCGCCCCACTCCTGAGAGGTGGCCTCAGCCCACGGGCCTGAGGTGTAGGGGAGGCTCGCATAGACAAGGGGGAGCAGAATGACGACAATCCGGCCCGGGGCGGGGCCCCAGGTGAGGGCGGGGCTGAGCCTGGGGGTGAGGCCGGTGTGGGGAGGCTGTGGGGGCAGCGTGGGGGTGGGGCTGTGTGGGAGGCTGTGGGGGCTGAGTCTGGGGGTGAGGCTGTGTGGGAGGCTGTGGGGGCTGAGCCTGGGGGTGAGGCTGTGTGGGGAGGCTGTGTGGGCTGAGTCTGGGGGTGGGGCTGTGTGGGAGGCTGTGGGGGCTGAGTCTGGGGGTGAGGCTGTGTGGGAGGCTGTGGGGGCTGAGTCTGGGGGTGGGGCTGTGTGGGGAGGCTGTGGGGGCTGAGTCTGGGGGTGGGGCTCTGTGGGAGGCTGTGGAGGCTGAGTCTGAGGGTGGGGCTGTGTGGGAGGCTGTGGAGGCTGAGTCTGGGGGTGAGGCTGTGTGGGGAGGCTGTGGGGGTTGAGTCTGGGGGTGAGGCTGTGTGGGGAGGCTGTGGGGGCTGAGTCTGGGGGTGGGGCTGTGTGGGAGGCTGTGGGGGCAGCGTGGGGGTGGGGCTGTGTGGGAGGCTGTGGGGGCAGCGTGGGGGTGGGGCTGTGTGGGAGGCTGTGGGGGCAGCGTGGGGGTGGGGCTGTGTGGGAGGCTGTGGGGGCAGCGTGGGGGTGGGGCTGTGTGGGGAGGCTGTGGGGGCTGAGTCTGGGGGTGAGGCTGTGTAGGAGGCTGTGGGGGTTGAGTCTGGGGGTGGGGCTGTGTGGGGAGGCTGTGGAGGCTGAGTCTGGGGGTGGGGCTGTGTGGGGAGGCTGTGGGGGCAGCGTGGGGGTGAGGCTGTGTGGGGAGGCTGTGGGGGCAGCGTGGGGGTGAGGCTGTGTGGGAGGCTGTGGGGGTTGAGTCTGGGGGTGGGGCTGTGTGGGGAGGCTGTGGAGGCTGAGTCTGGGGGTGGGGCTGTGTGGGAGGCTGTGGGGGTTGAGTCTGGGGGTGGGGCTGTGTGGGAGGCTGTGGGGGCTGAGTCTGGGGGTGAGGCTGTGTGGGGAGGCTGTGGGGGCTGAGTCTGGGGGTGAGGCTGTGTGGGAGGCTGTGGGGGCTGAGCCTGGGGGTGGGGCTGTGTGGGAGGCTGTGGGGGCTGAGTCTGGGGGTGGGGCTGTGTGGGAGGCTGTGGGGGCTGAGTCTGGGGGTGGGGCTGTGTGGGAGGCTGTGGGGGTTGAGTCTGGGGGTGAGGCTGTGTGGGGAGGCTGTGGGGGCTGAGTCTGGGGGTGGGGCTGTGTGGGGAGGCTGTGGGGGCTGAGTCTGGGGGTGAGGCTGTGTGGGGAGGCTGTGGGGGCTGAGTCTGGGGGTGGGGCTGTGTGGGAGGCTGTGGGGGCAGCTTGGGGGTGGGGCTGTGTGGGAGGCTGTGGGGGCTGAGCCTGGGGGTGGGGCTGTGTGGGAGGCTGTGGGGGCTGAGTCTGGGGGTGGGGCTGTGTGGGAGGCTGTGGGGGCTGAGTCTGGGGGTGGGGCTGTGTGGGAGGCTGTGGGGGTTGAGTCTGGGGGTGAGGCTGTGTGGGAGGCTGTGGGGGCTGAGTCTGGGGGTGGGGCTGTGTGGGAGGCTGTGTGGGGAGGCTGTGTGGGGAGGCTGTGTGGGGCAGCGTGGGGGTGGGGCTGTGTGGGGAGGCTGTGGGGGTTGAGTCTGGGGGTGGGGCTGTGTGGGAGGCTGTGGGGGCAGCGTGGGGGTGGGGCTGTGTGGGGAGGCTGTGGGGGCTGAGTCTGGGGGTGGGGCTGTGTGGGGAGGCTGTGGGGGCTGAGTCTGGGGGTGGGGCTGTGTGGGAGGCTGTGGGGGCAGCGTGGGGGTGAGGCTGTGTGGGGAGGCTGTGGGGGCTGAGTCTGGGGGTGGGGCTGTGTGGGAGGCTGTGGGGGCAGCGTGGGGGTGAGGCTGTGTGGGGAGGCTGTGGGGGCAGCGTGGGGGTGAGGCTGTGTGGGGAGGCTGTGGGGGCAGCCTGGGGGTGGGGCTGTGGGGGAGGCTGTGGGGGCAGCGTGGGGGTGAGGCTGTGTGGGAGGCTGTGGGGGCAGCGTGGGGGTGAGGCTGTGTGGGGAGGCTGTGTGGGGAGGCTGTGGGGGCAGCCTGGGGGTGGGGCTGTGTGGGAGGCTGTGGGGGCAGCGTGGGGGTGGGGCTGTGTGGGGAGGCTGTGGGGGTTGAGTCTGGGGGTGGGGCTTTGTGGGAGGCTGTGGGGGTTGAGTCTGGGGGTGGGGCTGTGTGGGGAGGCTGTGGGGGTTGAGTCTGGGGGTGAGGCTGTGTGGGAGGCTGTGGGGGCTGAGCCTGGGGGTGGGGCTGTGTGGGGAGGCTGTAGGGGTTGAGTCTGGGGGTGAGGCTGTGTGGGAGGCTGTGGGGGCTGAGCCTGGGGGTGGGGCTGTGTGGGGAGGCTGTGGGGGTTGAGTCTGGGGGTGGGGCTGTGTGGGGAGGCTGTGGGGGCTGAGTCTGGGGGTGGGGCTGTGTGGGAGGCTGTGGGGGCAGCGTGGGGGTGGGGCTGTGTGGGGAGGCTGTGGGGGTTGAGTCTGGGGGTGGGGCTGTGTGGGGAGGCTGTGGGGGCAGCGTGGGGGTGAGGCTGTGTGGGGAGGCTGTGGGGGCTGAGTCTGGGGGTGAGGCTGTGTGGGAGGCTGTGGGGGTTGAGTCTGGGGGTGGGGCTGTGTGGGGAGGCTGTGGGGGTTGAGTCTGGGGGTGAGGCTGTGTGGGAGGCTGTGGGGGCTGAGCCTGGGGGTGGGGCTGTGTGGGGAGGCTGTAGGGGTTGAGTCTGGGGGTGAGGCTGTGTGGGAGGCTGTGGGGGCTGAGCCTGGGGGTGGGGCTGTGTGGGGAGGCTGTGGGGGTTGAGTCTGGGGGTGGGGCTGTGTGGGGAGGCTGTGGGGGCTGAGTCTGGGGGTGGGGCTGTGTGGGAGGCTGTGGGGGCAGCGTGGGGGTGGGGCTGTGTGGGGAGGCTGTGGGGGCTGAGTCTGGGGGTGGGGCTGTGTGGGGAGGCTGTGGGGGTTGAATCTGGGGGTGGGGCTGTGTGGGGAGGCTGTGGGGGTTGAGACTGGGGGTGGGGCTGTGTGGGGAGGCTGTGGGGGCTGAGTCTGGGGGTGGGGCTGTGTGGGAGGCTGTGGGGGCAGCGTGGGGGTGGGGCTGTGTGGGGAGGCTGTGGGGGTTGAGTCTGGGGGTGGGGCTGTGTGGGGAGGCTGTGGGGGCAGCGTGGGGGTGAGGCTGTGTGGGGAGGCTGTGGGGGCTGAGTCTGGGGGTGAGGCTGTGTGGGAGGCTGTGGGGGCTGAGCCTGGGGGTGGGGCTGTGTGGGGAGGCTGTGGGGGTTGAGTCTGGGGGTGGGGCTGTGTGGGGAGGCTGTGGGGGCTGAGTCTGGGGGTGGGGCTGTGTGGGAGGCTGTGGGGGCAGCGTGGGGGTGGGGCTGTGTGGGGAGGCTGTGGGGGTTGAGTCTGGGGGTGGGGCTGTGTGGGGAGGCTGTGGGGGCAGCGTGGGGGTGAGGCTGTGTGGGGAGGCTGTGGGGGCTGAGTCTGGGGGTGAGGCTGTGTGGGAGGCTGTGGGGGCTGAGTCTGGGGGTGGGGCTGTGTGGGAGGCTGTGGGGGCTGAGTCTGGGGGTGGGGCTGTGTGGGAGGCTGTGGGGGCTGAGTCTGGGGGTGGGGCTGTGTGAGGAGGCTGTGGGGGCTGAGTCTGGGGATGATTCTGTGTGGGGAGGCTGTGGGGGCTGAGTCTGGGGGTGGGGCTGTGTGGGAGGCTGTGGGGGCTGAGTCTGGGGGTGGGGCTGTGTGGGGAGGCTGTGGGGGCTGAGTCTGGGGATGATTCTGTGTGGGGAGGCTGTGGGGGCTGAGTCTGGGGGTGGGGCTGTGTGGGAGGCTGTGGGGGCAGCGTGGGGGTGAGGCTGTGTGGGGAGGCTGTGGGGGCAGCGTGGGGGTGAGGCTGTGGGGGCAGCGTTGGGGTGGGGCTCTGTGGGAGGCTGTGGGGGTTGAGCCTGGGGGTGGGGCTGTGTGGGAGGCTGTGGGGGCAGCGTGGGGGTGAGGCTGTGTGGGGAGGCTGTGGGGGTTGAGTCTGGGGGTGGGGCTGTGTGGGGAGGCTGTGGGGGCTGAGTCTGGGGGTGGGGCTGTGTGGGAGGCTGTGGGGGCAGCGTGGGGGTGGGGCCGGTGTGGGAGGCTGTGGGGGCAGCGTGGGGGTGAGGCTGTGTGGGAGGCTGTGGGGGCTGAGTCTGGGGGTGGGGCTGTGTGGGAGGCTGTGGGGGTTGAGTCTGGGGGTGGGGCTGTGTGGGAGGCTGTGGGGGTTGAGTCTGGGGGTGGGGCTGTGTGGGAGGCTGTGGGAGCTGAGTCTGGGGGTGGGGCTGTGTGGGGATTCTGTGTGGGAGGCTGTGGGGGTTGAGCCTGGGGGTGGGGCTGTGTGGGGAGGCTGTGGAGGCTGAGTCTGGGGATGAGGCTGTGTGGGAGGCTGTGGGGGCAGCGTGGGGGTGGGGCTGTGTGGGGAGGCTGTGGGGGTTGAGTCTGGGGGTGGGGCTGTGTGGGAGGATGTGGGGGCTGAGTCTGGGGGTGGGGCTGTGTGGGAGGCTGTGGGGGCAGCGTGGGGGTGGGGCTGTGTGGGGAGGCTGTGGGGGTTGAGTCTGGGGGTGGGGCTGTGTGGGAGGCTGTGGGGGTTGAGTCTGGGGGTGGGGCTGTGTGGGAGGCTGTGGGGGTTGAGTCTGGGGGTGGGGCTGTGTGGGAGGCTGTGGGAGCTGAGTCTGGGGGTGGGGCTGTGTGGGGAGGCTGTGTGGGAGGCTGTGGGGGTTGAGCCTGGGGGTGGGGCTGTGTGGGGAGGCTGTGGAGGCTGAGTCTGGGGATGAGGCTGTGTGGGAGGCTGTGGGGGCAGCGTGGGGGTGGGGCTGTGTGGGGAGGCTGTGGGGGTTGAGTCTGGGGGTGGGGCTGTGTGGGAGGATGTGGGGGCTGAGTCTGGGGGTGGGGCTGTGTGGGAGGCTGTGGGGGCAGCGTGGGGGTGGGGCTGTGTGGGGAGGCTGTGGGGGTTGAGTCTGGGGGTGGGGCTGTGTGGGAGGCTGTGGGGGTTGAGTCTGGGGGTGAGGCTGTGTGGGGAGGCTGTGGGGGTTGAGTCTGGGGGTGGGGCTGTGTGGGAGGCTGTGGGGGCAGCGTGGGGGTGAGGCTGTGTGGGGAGGCTGTGGGGGCAGCGTGGGGGTGGGGCTGTGTGGGGAGGCTGTGGGGGTTGAGTCTGGGGGTGGTTCTGTGTGGGAGGCTGTGGGGGCTGAGCCTGGGATGAGGCCTGTGTGGGGAGGGTGTGGGGGCTGAGTCTGGGGGTGGGGCTGTGTGGGAGGCTGTGGGGGCAGCGTGGGGGTGAGGCTGTGTGGGAGGCTGTGGGGGCAGCGTGGGGGTGAGGCTGTGTGGGAGGCTGTGGGGGCAGCGTGGGGGTGGGGCTGTGTGGGAGGCTGTGGGGGCAGCGTGGGGGTGGGGCTGTGTGGGGAGGCTGTGGGGGCTGAGCCTGGGATGAGGCCTGTGTGGGGAGGGTGTGGGGGCTGAGTCTGGGGGTGGGGCTGTGTGGGAGGCTGTGGGGGCAGCGTGGGGGTGAGGCTGTGTGGGAGGCTGTGGGGGCAGCGTGGGGGTGAGGCTGTGTGGGGAGGCTGTGGGGGCAGCGTGGGGGTGAGGCTGTGTGGGGAGGCTGTGGGGGCAGCGTGGGGGTGGGGCTGTGTGGGAGGCTGTGGGGGCAGCGTGGGGGTGAGGCTGTGTGGGAGGCTGTGGGGGCAGCGTGGGGGTGAGGCTGTGTGGGGAGGCTGTGGGGGCAGCGTGGGGGTGAGGCTGTGTGGGGAGGCTGTGGGGGCAGCGTGGGGGTGGGGCTGTGTGGGAGGCTGTGGGGGCAGCGTGGGGGTGAGGCTGTGTGGGAGGCTGTGGGGGCAGCGTGGGGGTGAGGCTGTGTGGGGAGGCTGTGGGGGCAGCGTGGGGGTGAGGCTGTGTGGGGAGGCTGTGGGGGCAGCGTGGGGGTGAGGCTGTGTGGGGAGGCTGTGGGGGCAGCGTGGGGGTGGGGCTGTGTGGGAGGCTGTGGGGGCAGCGTGGGGGGCTCTGTGCTAATGAGCCTGCGCCGAGCTCTCTGTGGGAGTGGGAACAGAGCAGGAGACGCGGCGACCCGCCTGCCCGCCTGCCTGCCGAGCTTGGCTTTCTGCTCTGTCTTTCCATGGCAACCAGGAAAGGGGGCAGGCAGCCGGCTGCAGAGCGTGGGCAGCGTCTGCAGCAGCGTGGCGGGGAGAGGAAAGCCAGAGGACACTGTGCTGCCCCCAATCCACATGTGCCTGGCACCATTATCTCAGAGCCCGGGATCCCCCCTCCTGCTGCTGCCCCCATCCCATCCCCAGAGCCCTGGGATCTCCCTCCCGCCTCTGCCCCCATCCCATCCCCAGAGCCCCCGGGGTCCCCCCTCCTGCTGCTGCCCCCATCCCATCCCCAGAGCCCCGGGATCTCCCTCCCACCTCTGCCCCCATCCCATCCCCAGAGCCCCCGGGGTCCCCCTCCTGCTCTGCCCCCATCCCATCCCCAGAGCCCCGGGATCTCCCTCCCACCTCTGCCCCCATCCCATCCCCAGAGCCCCCGGGATCCCCCCTCCTGCTCTGCCCCCATCCCATCCCCAGAGCCCCCGAGATCCCCCTCCTGCTCTGCCCCCATCCCATCCCCAGAGCCCCCGGGATCCCCCCTCCTGCTGCCCCCATCCCATCCCCAGAGCCCCGGGATCTCCCTCCCACCTCTGCCCCCATCCCATCCCCAGAGCCCCCAGGATCCCCCCTCCTGCTGTCCCCATCCCGTCCCCAGAGCCCCGGGATCTCCCCTCGGGCCTCTGTCCCCATCCCGTCCCCAGAGCCCCCGGGATCCCCCCTCCTGCTCTGTCCAGTCTACCCTGCATAGCTGCAGCAGAAATGGAGATGGAGAGCTCGCTCGCCCACAGCCCTGCCGCGATGGATGGGGCCTGAGTGGCCTTGGGTGTACGCCTGTCCCCCCGAATCTCCTCCCTGGCCAGCAGGCCATTTTCCAGCCCTGGCTGGACTTCAGGTTGGATCTGCCGCGGGGCATTGTGTGACCACAGGGCCGCAGGGCAGCCGTGAGAAAGGGTCGCGGCGGCACTGGGGTGCCCGGACCGCGGACTTCTGAGGTGGGTGTACAACCTGTGTGTTTGGGTGCGTAGACGTTTTCCAGTGAGGGACTATTAAAGCCAGCCCTGGAGGAGAAATGGCAAGTGTGTAGCTGGGGGTGAGTGGCTTCCTGGTGGGGGTGACACCAGTGCAGCCGGTGACTCAGGGCTGCGGAGCCTCAGGCCCTGTGACCTGCCCTGTGACCTGCCCTGTGACCTGCCCTGTGACCTGTGACCTGCCCTGGGATCGATGACCTTCCCTGTAACCTGTGACTTTCCCTGTGCCCTGTGCCCTGGGACCCTCCCAGTGACCTTCCCTGTGACCTACCCTGTGACCTGTGCCCTGGACCTTCCCAGTGACCTTCCCTGTGACCTACCCTGTGCCCTGTGCCCTGGGACCCTCCCAGTGACCTTCCCTGTGACCTACCCTGTGACCTGTGCCCTGGACCTTCCCGGTGACCTTCCCTGTGCCCTGCCCGTGTCCTGCCCTGCTCTGTGTCTTGCACTTTGGTTGCTGCTGTCACCTGTAGCCCCTTGTTGACTTTGGGATCAGCTTCCGGTGCCTTCCACTCCGAGTCCTCCTTTGAGCCTCCTGTGTTTACTTGGGGACCAGGCCCCGTTCCCTTGTGCCCAGGGTTTCCTGCAAATGCCTAAGGGGGGGGCAGGCTGGTCCCTCCCTGGAGGCCTACTCTTGGTGGGGGGCGGGGGAGTGTCAGAGGGAAAGGACAAGGTAGAGGACAGAGGAGACCTGAACACTGAAATGCCGGGAACCCCGTGCCGCCTCCAACCCTGGTCGCCTCAGCCCTGTTTCCACAAGGAGCCGCGAATCCTCCGGAATGTCTTCCGGAGCAGAGGTCATCGGGTTTGGAAGGGGCCCCTTCCCCAGTGGACTGCTTTTGGTTTGTTCTGGTGTCTCTAAGTTGCCTAAGCTGGCCTTAAACGCGCAATCCTACCTCAGCTTCCCAGCGCTGGGGTTATAGGCATGTGCTACAAGGCCTAGTGGCGGCTTTATTGTCAGTTGTTGGGTAGGACGGTCTCCTTGCTCCCGGAGCCTTTCCCGCAGCCACTCGGGGCAGGCAGGTCTCCTGCAACACCTTGCCTCGTTGATGGTGCACCAGGGACCCGGCCGTCCTGCGGCCCGTGGCCGCTGCGTGCGGGGTGGGTGGGGTCGGATTCTGGGCAAGGTCGAGCGGAGGGGGCGCAGGGGGCGCGCGCGCCGCACACCTGGCCGGGCCCGGACCCCTCTCCCTCCACGCGTTATTCACGCTACTTTCCATTTTCAGGCCATCTCGCATCAGGAGATGAGTCTGAGTTTGTAATAATCTCAAGCCTGAAGCCTGGGTAGGTTTTTCTTAAAACTCCATCTGCTTTTTAATTAGTGCAGATTCCTTCAAGATTCTTGCACTAATTGCTCATCAATCTTGGTTTTCGGTGCTTTGAGGGTGTGCTGGGAGTGCGTGAGCCACCGCAGCTGGGAGAAATTGCCACGGGCTGCCTCCAGATATAATTTTAGAACTCTGAAGCGCTCAGCGGGGCCCTGGGAAGCTGTTGATCCCATGGTTTTGCGGAGGTGGGGGTGAAAGCTCCCGGATTCCAAGCTCTGAACTTTCCCCAGAGCAGTAGTGGGGTTCTAGGGGGTGGAAGGCCGGAGGAGGGAGAGGTTGGGCTGTCCCAGGGAGGCAGGGGTCGGGATGGGAGCACTTGTTCCCAGGGGCCTAGACACAGCTCCTTCCTGTCTCCATGGCCACCTGTATTCACCTCCCCCACCCCTCCATCCAGGCTGGAGGTGGAGGGGGCCGGGGTAGGGCCTAAGTTAGCTTCTGCTTGTCCTGAATTGCTGTCCGGCCAGTGGTTGCTTGAGGCGAAGTGATGTGTATGCAGAGTTCAGGAAATGAGGTGTATCTACTGGGGACACATTTGGTCCCACTCTTGCTCCTGGCTGTGAGGAACATCCCAGCGTGGTTTTCCCTTCCTCACCCCGCAATCCAGGGAACGATGTTTTTATCTACTCACACGTGAGGGACCAGACTCGGGTAGGTGAGCGCCCTGCCCAGCTCCTTCTCCCTGGGAGCGTTTCCTTCCAGAAGCACGCACTTGGCTGGTTTTCGGATCTTCTGAGCGTGACTGTGGGAGGCCTGGGGTTTGCACTGTTCAGAACCAGGATCCTGGGGCCTCATTTCCCGACTCCCCATCTCCGGATCTGCCTCAGGACTCTAGTTGGAGGAGATGGTGCTCTTCATTGGTGCCCTGGCACCCGGGGCAATGTGCTCAGAACGCCAGCTGGCCTCCAGGGCAGCCACAGAAAAACCACCCTACCACCCTCAGCAAGGAGACAGGAGATGTGGAGCAGGTGCACACAAGCCTTAGAAGGGCTTCAGTGGAAACAGGGGCCTGGAAGAAACCTCCGGTTAGGCCTCAGAAACAAGGAATATGTTTTCAGAAACAGAGCAAAGGCAACACTTGTAATAAAAGGGTAAAGAATCTGGCTTGGGGCTGGGAAGGTGGCTCAGCGGTAGAGTGCTTACCTCACATGCATGAGGCCCTGGGTACAATTCCTCAGTACCACATAAGCAGAAAAAGCAGGAAGTGGCGCTGGGGCTCATGGTAGAGGGCTAGCCCTGAGGGACAGCACCCAGGCCCAGAGTTCAGGCCCTACAACCAACCGGAAACAAAAACAAAAACAAAACCAATCTGGCTTACTGAGATTCTAGTGTCCTTGGCACCTGAGAAATGACCTAAGGCATTATGCAGAGGGGATTTCTAAGCAAAACGTTGAAGGTTTGGCCTGCTCCTAGTTAAATGTGTGTGGCCAGTGTTGAGTTGGAATAGTTGTTGGGTGAAAGGAGCACCAATCTGGGAGATGTGGAAATTTCCCAGCTCTCCATGTTGCACAAGTGAGAACACAGGTTCTGGAGGGCCCAGAGGGAGCAGCCAGGCCTGGCTCTGGGCCGACATTGCTCGTGGTTTAAGGATATCCAGGGTAGAGATGGGATCATGGTAGCAGAAACAGGCCCAGTTTTAATAAAAGGAAACAGAGAAAGAAGGTAGGTTAGAATTAAGGAGGATTTTCTGTAATTTTATAACAGAGCTAACAAACTCCAAGCATGTATTATGCTTCAGGAAACAGAATGGCCTCAGGAGCGATTCAGGGGTCCTCAGGGCTGCGCGTGTGACAGCAGGCCAGAATGGAGCTAGCGCCTTCTTCCAGTGCAGAAGACCATAACCCTGGGCCCAAGGATGTGCCCCATAGCCAGAGGATGGCAAGTTGGAGATGATACTTCACGTGGTTTTGATTGTTCTCACGATTAAAGATCACAACGTCTTGTATATAACTGCTATTCATTGGAGAAAGATCTATTCAATTCCTTAGCCAATTTCAAAATAAAATTCTTAGTGTATGTTGACTGCTGAGTTGTGTGAATTTCTTGTATGCCTTGAAGATGAAGTCCATATCAGATATATGGCTTGGAAATACTTTCTCCCATTCCACACGTTGCATTTTCAAATCTATTTATGTTTTCCTTTCTCGGAGTTTTAGTTTGACACAGTTTTACTTATTTTAGTTGGCAGTGCTTTTTATGTTATATACAACAAATGATTTCACAATTTAGTCTTTGTTAACTTTATACTGCCAGGAGATCTCCCATTTCTTCTAGTTATCTAGTTTGTTGTTGTGTAGTTGATTTGAATACTCTGTCTTAATCTGATCTATTTCTGTGATATCAGTTGCAATCTCTCTTCTTTAATTTCTGATTTCACATATTTGCATCTTCTTTGTTTTTTTTCTTATTTCAGCTGAGGTACTAATCATTTCTTGAAAATTTTTTTAATTTAATTCATTGCTTCTGTTTCTTTTCTATTCTATTATCTTTTTGCTCTATTATTTTTGCTCTAATCTTTATCACCTTTCTTCTGTCAATTTAGGGCTCCATTTGTTCTTTTCCTTATGAAGTTGTTTATTTAAGATATTTGTCTTTGTGTGATGGGCATTACATTCTGCTGCTGGCAACTGGAAGGCTTTCGCTAATACTCTGTATTATTATTATTATTATTTCCTTATTGGCCAACTGTCTGGATGTTCTATCCATTATTGAAAGTGTGCCATCAAAGTCTCCTAGTATTATTGTATTGTTATTTTCAATTTTATCACTATTTGTTTTTTAGATTTAACATACATAATATAATTGTTATTCCTGCGGCACTGACACTTTTATCGTTTGAAATGTTGTGTCTTCTGATAGTTTTCATGTAAAGCTAACTTTGTCTGGAATAAATATAGATATCAGTTGTTCTTTTGATTAGAATTTGTGTAAAATATCCTTTTCCCTGCCTTTGTGTGTCCTGAACTATAGAATGTGTTTCTTGTAGACAGCATATAATTGGCCTTTGTATGTTTTACCAGTATAATTCAGCCAATCTTTAATTCATTTATATTTCAAGCAATGTATTGATGATGTATTCATTATTGCCGTCTTGTTGGTTGTTTTCCGTTAGCCTTGGAGTTCTTTACTCTGTCCATTTCTCTCATGCACTCTCTGTGTTTCTAAAAATAACTTATCTTTAAGTAGTTGTGCAAAGGACTCCGCACTCACTGAAGCAGTTTGTGAATAGAGTGCGTTTTGATCAATGTCACCCCTTTCAACATTCTCACCCAACTCTCCAACCTCTTCCCGTACTCATTTTAATTTTAGGCTATCTGTGGACGTTTTTGCCATTTCACAAAGCAGTTCATGTGTACAGTGCACCTTGGTCTGTGCCATCCTGCAACACCTCCCCCCCTCGGCTCCCCCCCTCTGCTCCTCCCCCCTCGGCTCCCCCCCCCCCCCCGCTCCCCCCACCTCCCTCCCCCCCCACCTCCCCCACCCCGCCCGCCTCCTCCACCCCGCCCTTATAGTCTCTATTCTGTGGTGTATAGAACCAGCTCTTGCCTGCATGCTCCCCCGACTCCCTCATTCTTCTACCCCTCTCCTCTCAGCCCTGCCCTCCCCTCTTGCATGTACCCGTTTCCGGACGCTTATTTTGTTGGACTTCGACTTCAGTATTTTTAAAGAATTATACTGTGTGCACTCTCCATAGAGGCTATTACATTTCAGGTAATTCATCTGTAACCCCTTGCACACCACTCAGGGTGTTTACTTCTGATGTATCGGCACATTCCAGCTACTGCAAACGAGGGAAGCTATATAACCTATGTTTCTCTGGGTCTGGCCTACTTTGCTTGATATATTTTTTCTAGGTTTTCCATTTATCTTATGAATGGTATAATATCATTCTTTCTGATGGATGAGTAGAATTCCATTGAGTATCTGTTTTTTTGTTTTTGTTTTTGTTTTGGCATGTGTGGCTATTTCTATTACACTTTGATTTTTTTTCTCTTTTTCTTTTGTGATATGGTTACCTTGGGACCTGAAAATATCCTGATATTTATTAGTCTATTTTAAGTGAATAACAAATTCAATTACACACAAAATTAGTTTATTTCTCCCTTCCCACTTTTTCATGGTCATATTTTATATCCATTGATATTCTTTACATTTTAATAGTTTTTTAAATCAGAATTTTTAAAAAGTGGCTTGTCCCTTAACTTTCCTATTGTAATTTAGAGTGACTTACAGCAATATAGTCTACTTGTTTACCTACTTAAACGCTGTCATCCATGGATTTTTGACTTCCTTTTGCTGTCCTGCTGGTCTTTAGCATCACTTTGTTAAAAGAACTTTTTTTGAGGGCAGGTCCAGAGGTGAGGAACTCCCACCCTTTTTGCCTAACTGAAAAAAGGAAACGTTAATCTCTCCTGCATTTTTGAAGGGTAGTTTTCCTGAGGAGCATATTCTAGGTTGCTGATTCTGTGTATTTAGTGTGTGGCTTCCGACCCTCCCGCTCTAAATACTGTCCTAATAATTAGTCACCTTTACCTTGTGGTAGATAGTTCTGGAGACGGCAGCAAGCGGTGCTGTTTGGGATGTTCCCACTGGAGCAAAGGCTGCTCTCTCTACCTCCTCTCCACGCTCAGATAATGACCAAACGGACCTTTCAAACCATAATGCGGCCACAGCATTGCCGGATTCGAACAAAATTCAGCCCATTTGCCTTGGTTCATAGCCCTGCATGTTCTGACCGGTCTTTGACACTTGCTGCCACATTTACCTTCTTGGAAACCTTTGTTTGACAACAATATGTTGAAATTCTTCAGATGCTGGGCCCTGCACTAGGTTCCCTACACACATGAAGCACACTGCTGCCGTATGTTTTGCTTGGTGCCCTGGATTATTATCCTGCCTGGTTTCTACCCAGCTGGCTCTTTTCTTTTGGCCTACCTTGGCCTAAACATGGCATCCTCCGTGAGGACCGTCTTGACCAGTGATTTAACCAGGCATCAGGATTCGCATCAGTATCTGAGTTCCGTCCTGCGCTGGCAGAGGTTGGGGTGTCATTCTTCTGTCTTTGAATCTCTTATTCTCACTTAGAACTCTCTTTGGATTCTCTGCCAATGTTGGAAACTCTCTGTTTTTAGGTTTATAAGTACTTATTTGCTTGTTTTTCACCTGATTTCCCTACTTAACTGGTGATATTGGTGATAGTCAGGACCTTTCTGAAGGCATGGCCAGCCTTGGGAATACTACTCATATGACGCCGGCGGTGGGGACAGTGCCCGGTGACGCTGGCCGTGGGGACGCTGCCCGGGTGACACCGGCCGTGGGGACAGTGCCCGGTGACGCCAGCCATGGGGACAGTGCCCGGTGACGCCAGCCGTGGGGACAGTGCCCGGTGACGCCAGCCATGGGGACAGTGCCCGGTGACGCCGGCCGTGGGGACAGTGCCCGGTGACGCCGGCCGTGGGGACCTGCCCGGTGACGCCGGCCGTGGGGACCTGCCCGGTGACGCCGGCCGTGGGGACAGTGCCCGGTGATGCTGGCCGTGGGGACCTGCCCGGTGACGCCGGCCGTGGGGACACTGCCAGGTGACGCCGGCCGTGGGGACAGTGCCCGGTGACGCCGGCCGTGGGGACCTGCCCGGTGACGCCGGCCGTGGGGACCTGCCCGGTGACGCCGGCCATGGGGACAGTGCCCAGTGATGCCGGCCGTGGGGACAGTGCCCGGTGACGCCAGCCATGGGGACAGTGCCCGGTGACGCCGGCGGTGGGGACAGTGCCCAGTGATGCCGGCCGTGGGGACAGTGCCCGGTGACGCCAGCCGTGGGGACCTGCCCGGTGATGCCGGCGGTGGGGACAGTGCCCGGTGACGCCAGCCATGGGGACAGTGCCCGGTGACGCCAGCTGTGGGGACACTGCCTGGTGACGCCGGCCGTGGGGACAGTGCCCAGTGATGCCGGCCATGGGGACAGTGCCCGGTGATGCCGGCGGTGGGGACGCTGTCCGGTGACACCGGCCGTGGGGACCTGTCCGGTGACGCCGGCGGTGGCGCCCAGGGATGCCTTCACTTTTCAACATGCCTCATTTCTGTGGTCACCCCCAGGCTCTTTGTGCTGATGGCTGTGGCTTCTCCTGTCTTCCTGATGCCTCCCTTTAGGCCCCTGTCTAGAGAGGGAGAAACCTGTTCTATCTCCAAAACCTCCTGCATGCGTCCGTGTCTCCCGGAAATTACTCGAAATGCCTCATCCACTGATGTTCCCTCTTCTAGCCTGTCACAGCTTTCTACTTCTTAAAAACCTCCCTTTATGGCTTTATTTGGGTTTGGAGAAAGAGAGGAGATAAAAGCAGGTGTCCTTTTTCTTGTCAGGTAGGAATCCTAGTGAACTTGTTTAAGGAGGAGAGACAGAGGTTCTGACACAGACGCTCACAACTCCGGTTGCCTGGCAAGAGCAGGTGGGGTCTGGTGGGTCTGGTCCTGAGGGAATCCTTGCTCCCTGTCCTATGCTGCTCCTTCAGGATGGAGCACGTTTACAACATTCTGCCCAGCTGACTTCTTCCCACAGGGCGGAAGTGAGACTCATTTCCCGAGGGGCCTGCACTTCCTGCAGTGTAGGAAGAGTAGAAGGGTGGTAGGCAGCCCAGGGAGCAGCCCAGGGAGCATGTGGAGCAGCCCCCGTCCACACTCCTTTTACACACGTGCATGAACTCAAGCCTGGAGTTTGCTTCCCAGGTCACTGGAGTGGACATTGCACAGCAGGATGCTGTGCTAGCCAGGTAGCCAGGGCGTCTCTGCTGTCGACCTGTCTGGAGCCCAGGGCTCCAGACTAATCGTTACAGCAGAAGCCTGTGTGGATGGAACTCCTTAGCAGTTAGAGAAGGCCAGAGTCCACTGCACCAACACCGCATGGAATCCTGCATGGGGCAACCACTCTCCGATGGCACGGGCAAGGCATCCACCCATTTGGGACCTGGAGCCCATTTGTTTGGCTTACCCGTAGGTGGAAGTTGACTCTTGATTCTTACCCATGTGTAAAAAGAGAAGGGGTTTTCCAAGGTTAATCATGCCATGATAGATGAAGCAATTCTCTCAGGTGTACCGTTCAATGCGCAACTGAATGCAACAGGAATACATCTAATGACCCTGACAGGCAAAGTCCACTCTTCCGTGATGGAAATGGCTTCCAAACTTTCCTCCAGACCGACCTGCTGTCTTTGGTTGGGCAGCAGAGTCAGGAGGCTGTGGCTGTTGGATGTTTGCTGAAATGCACAGCATTGTGAAGGCTGAGAGGAAGAGGGTTCACCAGGAGGGGCCCGGCTGCCGACGTGCAGCATGACCGCCCCAAGGCGGGGAGGCCGCGTTCAGCGTCTGAGGGGGCTCAGGTCCTGTGTTCATCTCGGGGCTCTCGGGCGGCAGGAAGGCGGGGGGCTCTGTGCAGACATTGTGACTGAACTCTCGAGGTTGGACCACACGGTTTCCAGCACTCATTCTAAGTTTGGACTTAGTGTCCCTTGAAACTGATCTCAGCCCGAGCTTTCCTATGAGGGTCCTGTGAGGGGCAAGCAGGCCCCTCAGGGGTGCTCCCTGAAGGGGCAGGCAACTAACAGCGTTCTTCAGATCTTCCGCCCTCAAACCCGTCAGAAGCCACTGCCAACAGAAATATAGTTTGCTCTTTCATTTTCCACTTGTAGCTCCTTGTGAGCATTGTGTGACCAAGCGGGATTAGAATGTGGCCTGTGTGTATCATAGCCAGCCATGGAGACCACGTGAGATCCGCCACAGGACCACTGAGAGGGGTCGTGTGGATCACATTGGATCACGAGAGATCTATCACTGCACACCGTCCTTGAGATCCCTGAGGATACGATTATGTGCTGGTCTTTATATCACCTGTGCCTCAGAGAGCATCTGATCTGCGATTAGATGGTATAGTGAACCTCTCTCTGTTAAAGAGTGTGTGGAACAAGTCTTACCGTAAGGTCGGGTTTTGGCTTTGAGTGGAGCCCCTGGAGCCCACGGCAGTGGATGAATATTGTCTAGGCATCACCATGCTGTACATTGGCAACGGTCTCTATGTGATGGATTTGAATGTGCACTCTGTGATATTTGATCCCAGGTTATGATGTAATTTGCTATGCTGTGTTGTATGTAATTCGAGTCTAATTTTATTTGTCCTAAAATGATTGCATTTGGGCTCCAAAGATGCTATTGTTCATGATCCACCCTCTCTGATCTGGGAGCTTCCTTGAAGTGAACATTCTCCCTTTGCCCTTCCTGGCAGTCTCCTGACCCTCACAGGAAGTCGGCACTGCTCAACTCCATTTGGTTCAACCCAACAGCTGAACATTGATTGGTTAGCATGTCTGTGTAAAAACGACTCCGGTGTGTAGTAATATAAAGCAAAGTGTTTAGGACAGATGTTCCTGTACCTCAGGCAGGCTGCATTCTAGCGAACCCACCTCTACTTGGAAGCATTGTTAAGCTGGAAGTGCAGTTAAACACTGGAAATGCAGTGAGGAGCTCTGGCTCACCTCTCCAGTTCACACCCTGCAGTCTCGGGTGCTGTGCCTTGTGTCTCAGCATCCCGAGAAAGGACGGTATAAATTACACATTGCCAGCCTGGGAAGTCACCAAAGTTCCAAGTTCCAAGTAGTCTCCCCCGACTACCCACAGCTTTGGCACCATTGTAAGGCTGAAGATCCACATGTTGAAGAGCCATGGGGCCGGGAGCCATGGGGCTGGAGCCGTGGGGCTGGGAGCCGTGGGGCCGGGAGCTGTGGGGCCGGAGCCGTGGGGCCGGGAGCCGTGGGGCCGGGAGCCGTGGGGCCGGGAGCCATGGGGCAGGGAGCCGTGGGGCTGGAGCTGTGGGGCCGGGAGCCGTGGGGCCGGAGCCCTGGGGCCGGGACCCTAGCGTCTTGGTTCTGAGGGTCAGAAGCCTGCACGCTGCCCGCTGTGCTTCTGGCTGGGCGTGTTCCCGGCCCAGTCCTCCGTGCAGGGCCAGGGCACACCCTCACACCTGGGACCCGGGCCCCGCCATGAATCCCAGGCCCTGCTCTGTCAGGGCACGGGGCTGCTCTGAAGGTGGCCATGCTTCCCTCCCAGGGCTGAGGGGAGGCGTGCTGGTAGAAAGACCAAGGCACCTGTTCTCAGATGAGGCGCCCACTCACCGCATGCTGTGCTCTGTCTGTGAGGGAAGTCACCGGCCCAGCTCTCGAGCGAGGCAGGCAGGAAGGAGGAGCCTCCGGACCCCGGGCATGTGGAGGTGGAGACCACAGTCACGTCACCCACTGTGTGCCGGCAGCCGGGGGGAAGGTGGATACTTGACCTGAAGTAATTCAGCATCTGAAGTGGCTTGGCCACCAAATTCATTCTGATACGATTACTAGAATTATAAAAATGTTCATAAAGTAAAATGGCGGACCAGGCAAAGATGACTCAACTCTACTGCCGAAGGGGAGAAGAGAGGCCAGGCAGGGCTTCCGGGGGGAAGCGGGGCGTGGGGGATGAAGAATGCCAACTGATATTTGAAAAATAACTAACCCGACCCCAGTCCCGGCAGGACTGGCTCGGCCGGCTCCCGACAGGCTCCTTCCCGGGGAAGGCCTGGTGTCTCCTCAGACGCTGCCGAGGGGCTGGGGTGAGGGGCTGCGCTCGGGGCTCCACTCTGGGGGCAGTGTTAACATAAAGTGAACGCACGCAGAGCCCCGGCAGGTGCCGTCAGCCTGCCTTATGCTCGTGCCAAAATAGCCCTGTAGATCCCAAACGTTGAGGAAGTGAAGGGAATTATGTTGATCATATTCCGAGAGCACTCAAGCAAAGGGCTGTTTATTGAAAATACTGACATGATAAAACAAACAAGCAAACATCCCCCAACCCTGTGGAGTGATGGCTCCTGTGGGGCTTCTCCACGTCAGCCAGGAAACGCGGTGCCCGCGGCGCCCTCCCTCCCGCGGTGCCCGCGGCGCCCTCCCGCGGTGCCCGCGGTGGGCAGATGGAGGGTGCGGGCGGAGATGTAGGAGCAGGCTGTGGGGACGAAGCCATCCTCGCGAGGTCACTCCGGGTCACGGTGGAGCTGGCGGTGTCTCGTGGGTCCTGGGATGTGGGTGACAGTGGCCCTGGTGTTTCTCCCCTACAGTGGCTCCAGGAAAGCGGGGCTCTGCTGCTCACAAGCATGCCCTAGAGTGGCCTTCCAGTCTCAGCCTTGGGACCCCGCGATTTCCCAGAACCAGCCTAGCTCCTCCCTGCCTGGCCTCCCCAGGGCCCTGTGCTCTGAGGGTAAAGGCCGCATGATTTTACCTCCAACTATCTGGGTATAGAATGATGTCTGGCAGTCCACTCTGCTGAAATTCACTGAGAGCTCTTGGAGGAGCCTCTCAGGGAGGGAGGAGGAGAAGGTCCTGTGAGCAGCCTGCCGCGGGGGCCTCCCCATGCCGGGACTCGATGCTGTGAGCAGGAGACGGCTCCGGGAGAACTCTGGATTTCCATTCCTAGTGGCCACTTCCTGGATTCTGGCTCTGGGCAGGTGACTTCCTCCTTGTGGGCCTCAGATTCTCAGGGGTGGTGAAGAGCGGGAGCTTCAGAGATGTTGATGTGTGTGAGCACTCACTGACCTGGAGAGCCAGGCCCTGCTCCCCCCCAGCTCACAACATAGAGAGACGATCCCGAGCCCCATGTACACCACAGAGGCAGGACCACTGAGCTGTACACACAACTGTTCAGGCAAGCTGCTGTGGGTGTCATCCAGTGCATCAGTAACTGGCTGTGGAGACTCTTTAGAGACTCTGCCTGGAGGTGACCTGAACAGGATTGGCAGCTCCAGAGCTAGCAATGCCCACTTCCAGACCTGGGGTGATGGGCACTCCCGGACAATAGCCTCTCCTCTCCTCTGTCTCTTGCCTCTGGGTCTGCTTGGCCATCTCTCCACATGGCTCTCTGTGCCCCGCACTGATGGCAGGAGGATGTCCCCTGACCAAACTCTCCATGCCCCCACGCAGCTGCTTGCAGTCGGGTCGTCTGCGGTGGTCCCAGGGCAGACGCGCCCTTCCCAGCACCCATCGGCAGAGTGGAGGTCAGGCTGAGGGACTTCCCGCGCAACTTGTTTAATAAACCAACACAGCGGCCACCACTTACCTTTCCTTAGAAATAGCTTCTTCGCTACCAAACAACTAGAAACACTGGAAGTGTAAAGGAATAGGTAAAGGGCAGGCATTTGCGCAGGTATTTGATCACACTCTGCTGTGGAGGGTATTAGTATTTTGTTTTGGGAACTGGATGTGATGTTCTTGAACAAGAACAATTGCTGCAAGTAAGTCCGCACAGATGGAGGGAAAATGTCCTCTGAGACAGGGCCTCCTGCGGGAGGAGAGGAGCAGGCAGGCCGCGTGGGCCGTGCCCAGGCTGGCAGCACGGGCTGGGAGAGGGTGAAATTCGATCCGGGGGGGGAAGCAGCTGTGGGGCCGGCGGGCAGCACTGCAGGAGCTGGGCTGGAGGCTCAGTGTCCCACGGGCGGCCCCTGAAACACTGCCTCCCCCTCGGGAGACCCAGGATGCTGTGTCCTCTCCCCGCTGCGCCACCCTCTGCTGCCGGGCTCTACTCCGGCTGCTCTAGGACTTGCTCATCTCTGCCAGCTGCTCCGTCTCTCAGGCCCCGCGGTACCCGTTGGGCATTGCGTCCTGGGTGCAGCCTCTGAGCAGGCTGTTCCCGTGCCGCTGACACCGCTCCTGTGCTCGGGGGCTCTGGGCGTCCCTTTTTTGTCTGTATTTTCTCTGTAAGCCACAGGACTTGTATTTTGTCATTCCAGCCCCCAGCCTGTGTCCCAGGAGACTTACCTAAGCGAGGGTGTCACCTGACCCCTCTGTTTAGCCCGGGTTCTCTCTGGAGAGGCAGGAGTCAGCTGAGCCCCTCCGGCAGCAGGCCCAGGCATGCCCAGGCCGCCCCTTGGCTAACCAGCTTGCCTGCCTGAGTCTAATCCGCAGGGACCCACATGGCAGTGGAGGCCTTGGCCTGGCACCCAGCCCCGGGCCTGCTCCAGGAGTGGGCCTGCCCCACCCCTGCGGCCAGCCACTGTCAAACCCAAGGTCATCCTCTGGTTCCTTGGCGTCTGCTACGCACCAGGACTGTTTTGTCACTTTTCCATCGGCTACTGCGACCTTTTTCCCACAACAGGGCTTATAATTTTATCTTTGGGGAGATAAGCTAAGGATTAATAGACTGTCAAATCTGTGGACTCGCGCGGGTAGATAAGCAGGCCTGAAGCTGCACCGCGCACTAGGCCAACACCCGCTGCTCGTGGCCAGTGGCGCCACGGGCCTCCCAGCTCCTCCAACGAGGACCGGCGACCCCCAGGTTCACTCCCTCACCACGGAGGCCACCCGTGCCCTGGCTCCCGGCCTTGACCCCCTCCAGTGGGGCTGGCTGCCGTGGCGGCCTCCGGAGGAGTGTTCTGCCTCTCCGTCCCTCCTCTGCCTAAGGCGGCCCCGCTGGCTTGCGGGCCCCAGGTCCAGTGTGGATGGCTCAGCTGAGATCTCTGGCTCCTTCTTGCTATAGTCACCTGGGGCGCTCGGTGCCATCTGCTCGGGGCCCCTCTCTGTCCCCCAAGCGCCTCCAGCGGTCTCCATCAAATCCAGCCTACACCTCGCCCTCGTTCTGTACCACAGCCCAGCCAAGCCAGAGTTGGGGACTGATGGATGAACGTCACGGCGTTCAGGCCTGCAATCCCAGCGGTTGGGAAACAGAGATGAGCGAGTCGCAGTTGGAGGCTGGCCTGAGCGTAGAAGCTTGGGAGACTCCATTTCAACCGACAGCTGGGCGCCGAGGTGTGCGTCTACCACTCCCCAGCAGGAGAATTGGACCCTACCACCACAACAACCAAGGTGAAACGGGGGCGGAGTTGTGGCTCAGCTGGTAGAGCACCTTCTTGAAGCAGCAGGCCCTGAATTGAATCCCCGTGGAAGGGAGTCTCGAAAAAGAATCATCATAGATGAAGAATGCGGAGCCTCAGGGAACCCGTGACGGGCCACCACGCCACGAGCATGGCTGCCTGGCTCAAAGAGGCGCCGGGAGCATCTGATCTTAGGACTTTTTCAGATGTCAGCTAGACAGACGTGCATTGTCTGTCTGTGTGCTCGTACATAAATAGCTCTCTATGGTTAGTTAGAAGGTCACACAGTAGCCCCATTCCCAGGTGCTGAGATCTGAGAAGGTGCCGGAAGCAAGTGACACTCACTTCAAACGCTGCTTATCCCTTCGCCGCTCTTTGAAGCCAGGCTTGGGCGTCCCACCATGGTTAATTGGAATCACGGCCTAAGATGATAAGACTAAAAACAGTCAACTGGTAAGTGTTGATGGGATAATTAAACGTACTAATTAGGGTTGTTTCAGGCTTGGAGTTTTAGGTCTTCCCGGAGATGGGAAGGGGGCTCTCGGGGTCTGGTGTCTTTGTTATCCGGGTCATGTGTCAGGACGCAGGACAGGAGCCCCGGCCTCGGAGCACCCGATACCAGTGTCGCCTGGGGCCCGGCCCAGGCTGGCCTGTTACACTGCCCCTGGTGGTGAGATCCCGGGCACACACACCAGTCCATTCTTCACCACAAGCCGGGGGCTGTGTGCGAGGTTCTGGTTGCACCCAGAAGACGCGGCATGCCAGTGCTTTCCATGGTTCTACTGCATTCACCGCCTGATGGTTGCGGCTGTGTGTGGCCCTTCACGAAGCCATGAGTGAGCAGGCCGGATTCCATCCTGTTTACACAGACGTCCAGGCTCCGACTTTGCCAGAGCCTGAGGGAGACGGATGGCTTGACTGAAAACTCGGGGGGTAATTTCAGCACAAGCAAGACTCCCCTCATTCTTTCACAGTCTTCTGAGGAAGTCTGGTCATAGTACAGTTGAGTGAAGTGAGCATTAGCTAGTTAGTGCTCAGGGCTCACATACTTATACGTGCATGCACACACACAATATTAGGACTGCAAAAGGGAACCACTCCCCCACTGTGCTGGTCAGGGCCCATTGCACGCGCTTGGTGTCAGTGTGTATTGGGCCGCAGCTGGGCAGCATGGGCTGGCTGTGGGTGGGCAGGGGCAGGCACTGCCTGGGACAGCAGAGCGCCGCTCCCCTGGACAGAGACCTGGTTTGTTCTTCCCACGGCCTTCAGCGTCGGAAGGCAGCTGGAGATCTCATCCCCCGTGAGGGTCCCCGCCTCCCGGCCCACCCAGCCTTCCCAGGAGGACGCACAGGCCACTGCGATGGGTGTCGGTCCTGAGCACCTCTGCAATGGTTAGCCCGCGTTGCCGTTTCTAACGAGCTGTAGACAAACCTGTTCCTCCATGCTCTCGCTTCTGCGTTCTCTCTTTGCTGGAGGTGTTTACAGCTCTGAGTCCAGCAGAGCCCCTCTCCAGAGTAGCGTGAGATGTGAGCTCTCTTGGATGGCTCTGTGGCATGTTGGGTCAGGAAGGAGAAATGCGGCAGGCGCAACAGAAGGTACGGGCTCGGGTCTTGTGGGGTCTTGTGCCTCCTCCATTCCCCCCCACCCCCCTGTGCCTCGAGCACACACCGTCTTGGCTACCTTAGCCTGGATGCACACAGGTTCAGAACCCCTCAAGCAAAGAATGCATTACTATAGCTCTGCGCCTCCTCTCCCCAGGCCCGCAAGCTGTGGCTGCAGTCCTGGTCCCCTGCCCGGCAGGGTGTTTCCACGTGGCCACTGCGTTCTCAAGGAGTGGAGAATTAACGCAGGCATCCCCCACCTTGGGAGGGGGTGTGGGTGCCCCTGTGGGGGCTCCTCGGGCCTCTCCGGCCACACTGGCCCCCACAGCAGGTGTCCTTCCCCTGCTGTGAAAGCAGCTTTGAGGTGCAGCCAGGCCCCTGGCCTTTCTGGGAGGCTCGCTTCTGGCCCTGAGCGTGTCGGGTGGCTGCCGAGTGTCACACGGACTCTCTCCCTGCGGCCCTGTGAAGAAGGTGGAGAAAGAAGCTCGGGCGACTCAGGAGCCACTCCGGAGCCCCGTGGCTGTGGGATGAAGGCCCACGCTGTGCACTGGGCGGGTGGAGAGGCCCAGAGGCCGGGACTCCACGGGAAGAGCGGGAGACACACAGACCAGCTTCCCACGAACCACGGCGTCCAGCAGGCCAGCGAGCGTGACTCGGTGACTCTTGTCCCGAGGGGAGCGGCCAGGCAGCCATGAAGCAGTGAGCTGGCCGGCAGGGGTGCAGCCCTCCCCGGCCCATGACGCTCGTGGAGGCTTTGTGACCTGGCCATGGTGTGGAGACATCTCTCAAAGCCACCCCGTTTTTCTCTTCCAGCAACTCACACAGACACTCGGGTGTGGTTCCGTGTGAGTGTCGTAAGGCGGGCTTTGTGCAGTGGTTTTGCTGTGCTCGGATTAGGATCCCGAGTGTGTTGCGTGCACAGGCGACATCAAATATTCTCTACACCTTGCCAGCGAAGAGCAGCCACCAGGGGAAGGAGGGAGCTTGCCTTGAGCCCCGCGTCCCGAGCCCTGGGGCGCAGAGGGGCGGAGGAGGAGCTGCGGCGGGCTCAGGTCGGGCGTGGTGTGCGGCGGAGCCCTGCTCCAGGAGCGCACACTTTGCTCTGCGTGGGCCTTCAGCTGTGACTCTGACGTACCTGTGCATGTCGGATTCCTGTCCGGAGATAGGGACAGCGTGGAAATGAGCGTGGAGCTTAGAGGCTGGTCTTTGGAGTGGATGGGGACAAGACCCAAGGGTGGAGGTCTGTGACCGACTCCCTGAACACCAAACAGGAGTCAGGGGAGATGCGCCTGACCACGCCAGCCCTCACCCCATGGTGCTGGAAGACGCCATAGCTGCGGTGCACCGGGCCTCACCCTGGGCACCGTGAGCCGCAGCCCCGCTCCATGCGAAGCCGTCCTGTCTGTGGACAGGTTATTAGCCGTCTGCCGGGCTGTTGGACAAAGCCCAATGTTAGCAAAGAGGGGAATTACCTTTGCTCAATGTCCCCTGGGTTAAACACAAACTTTATCCCCAAGTTCCCTGACAGAAGCATCCCGAAGGGTGTTTGACCGAGTCTCTGCGCCCCGTGGCTCAGCCAGGCAGCTGCGCAGGGACGGAGCCGCGCAGCTAGACCGCTGTCGGTGTTTGCTCCTGGCGTTTTTGCTCTCTGTGGGTGAATGTGCGGGGACTGAACCTGTGTGTGAGTGAGTGTGCACGTGGACGTGTGTGTGCACACACCCTATGTTAGGGTGCACAGAGTTAGGGTCTGTGAGGCCCGATGTTAGAAGCCTGCCCGGTGAGTCTGAGCTGGGGCGTGGGATGCTCTTTGTGCTGCGGTTCCGTGACCTTTAGGCAGAGAGGCAGGAGGGGGCAGATGGCGGGGGGGGGGGGCGCCTGCTGAGGGAGGGTGAGGAGGGCGGGAGGTGTGTGGGTGTTCCCACGCTCAGGGCTGTGTTCCTGAAGTCACACCTGCTCTGCGGCCATCCCCCCTCTCCCCCCCTCCCCCGCCCCCTCAGGGAGCCGCAGCCCCGCTCTCCAGGGGAGGGGCCTTGGGTTTCTGTCCCATTTCTGTGCAGGCCATGGTGGTGTTGGGAGCATCTCCCTCTTTCCGGCTCTCGGATGCCATTCCTTCCACGCCTGCTGCTCTGGCACTTAGTAAATTAGATTCCTTGGTCTGAAGGACGGCCGTGCGCTGCCCCCGCTTCCCGGCAGAGCAGCGGCTGGCGAGGTCCTGCTCTTGAACAGCGTCCCAAGGACTCAGCGGGAAGCGCAGGCCGGCTGCGGCATTCTGGCGGCTGTGGCCTGACCCCCCCCCCCAGGCCTCCTCAGGATGAATCACCACCCACCCGTGGTGGTGCCGCCCCATTTGTCCTCCAAGGGGACTCTAGACAGTGCGCCACCCCCAAACCTATATTTGTCACTGTCAGCGCTCCCGGAGACCCTGCCCCCTTCAAGCGAGTGTCGGCTCAGAGACTCCGTGCCCAGTGGAGCCCGAGCCACAGCGTCCACTGTGAGTAATGAATTACCCACGATTAATTACCACGAACGAGGCACTCCATCTAAATATTTACAAGGAATTCTGATCAGATGCTCGCTGTCCAAATTAATATTATTTCATCTGAAAACATGGGAGTGTTTCCACCCCAGATCAGCTGCTGTCTGGAGTGGAGGCAGCGTCTCAGGTGGCAGAGCAGAGACGGAAGGCAATGGGGTGACCCGCAGCCCCACCTCCCGTGTGCGCTCCCCAGGGGAGCCCCGGGGGACCCCAGAGACGCCATGTGAGCCCGTCTGCCCGTCTGCCTCCCATGCTCCCCGTGTGGGGGGAGATTTCTCCACAAAGCCTTGGGTAGTACCCTGGTCACAGCTGCTGGTGGCCGAGCCACTCTGCCCGGTTCTAGCTCCTGGCTCCCTCCCCGGGGCCGGCCCTGAGCTGGCAGGGAAGCCGGGCTCTGGTGCGTCATGACCATTCTTGAGTCATGGCTGAGCCAGTGCTGTGTCTGACATGCGCTTGTGATTCCCCGGCCAAGGCGGGCTTGGTTGGGGGCTGGGTCTGGAGGGCATGTGGGAGTGGCTACACAGGGCCGGGCACAGGCTCTCTCTCCTCTTTCTGAATGCACTGTGGGGTACACTGAGATACGCGTTCAAGGGGACTGCGTGGGGGGGCGGGTAGGTCAGAGCCGAAGGCGTGTTCTTCCGGCTGTACACAGCCTCTCACACACACACTCCCAGAGCTGCGGCATTACCAACGTTTACAGATCTGATATCTCTGTGTCTCTATACTGCTGTATCTAAATAGTTGTGCTGGTCCTAGGGCTTGAACTCAGTACCTGAGTGCTGTCCCTGAGCTTTCTTTGCTCGAGGCTAATGCTCTACCATTAGAGACACAGCTCCATCTCCAGCTTCTTTTGGAGGGAGAGTTCATTGGCAATAGAGTCTCCTGGACTTGCCTGCCTGATGGTTTCAAACTGCCATCCTCAGATCTCAGCCTCCTGAGGAGCTGGGATTACAGGCGTGAGCCCCCAGCCTCTGGCTGGATGTGCTTTATGTTTTCACATGTTAAGCATTCAGTCTCTTTTTTCAGTGAGTTTTCCGTATGCTGGAGTGAGGGACCTGTGAGACCCACCATTGTGGTGGGCGTGGCAGACGTGGAAAACCCCCAGTCCACCCGTGGGGCTAGGCTCACTCCCGCCCACACCCCTCCTTTTCCCACAGAGCATTCTGGGTGCAGGAAATGCACCAGCCTGGGCTGCAGCAGGAGCCAGAACCACGCCTCCCTGGTGCGCCTCCTCCTGCCCACCTGAGGGTGTCTCCAGAGGAGTGCCCGCCACGTCCCCAGGACGGCATCCTGGCTGAGTGGATCCTTCCCTGGGGGAGGGGCTCGCGGGTATTTAAGGTCAGGACTTGCCAGGCAGGTGCTCCATCCCTTGAGCCACCCCACCCCCATTTCTGGCCCTGGTTATTTTGGGATAGAGCCTTGCTTTGTGTTTAGGCAAACCAGAACCGTAAGCCCCCTGTTTAAACTTCCCACTTGGGGACAGCGGGAGCTTGCCACCCTGCTCAGCTGTCGGCTCAGCTGTGAGCTCTTCGCCTCACTGACCCGCTGGCCTTGTGGCACTGTCCTCCAGCGTCTGCCTCCTGAGTGATGCAGGGCGCAGGCTCGCGCCGTCCGCCCCCAAGCACCGGCGCTCCTGATGTGGGTGCCCAGTGCTTACTTCCCGAGGTAAGCCGGCCCTTCCCTGGGTGCTGAGGTGGCTCTCACCGGTCACACTGAGGGCCGACTGCTTCCTGCGAGTGTTGGTCCCCAGTGGTTCTCAGCCAGGCTGGCTCTGTGCCACAGAACACGGGCAAAGCTGCGGGCTGCACTTGTCAGAATGGGAGCTGTTAGACACCCCACGGGGCACACCCCGGTGTCAGGCCCACGCTGGAGGCTCACCTGGCCCTGGTCGGCGGCCGTGCGGGGCTGGGGGGCCTGGCGCAGGCTGAAGGGGCAGTGAGAACTGGGCTTTGAGTCCAGGCGCACGAGCGGCCGCCGCCGTACTGTCCACGTGGGCCTGTGTGCTCTTACCACGCTCAGGAGCGCCCGGCTCGCCTGAGGTCACCTGTGAGCTGGGACCTGTGCAGCCACCGCAGAGCCACGGCTCTCCGACCCAGGCCTGGTGCTGGGAGGCCAGCCCCACTGGAGATGAGACACAGCCAGCAGCAAGTAGCACCCACGGAACGAGAGGCAGAGCCAGCACCAAGCACCCACGGAACGAGAGGCTCCTAACTGGGCCAGGATCTGCATCCAGCTTTTCCCTTTTGCCAGCGGCGTGACCTGGAGGAAATCACAGAGTCTGGTGAGGCGTGGTTCTCCTGTCTCCGAAACAGAACGCCGGCAGGTGCCTCCTGGGCTGGCTCAGTCACTGTGGAGATCCGGTGACGTGAGGATGTGAAACGTGGGGCTCCGGATAGCCGGAGCCACGGCTGGCACCCCTGCCAGGGGAGTTGTAAGAAACGGGACTCCGCTCCCATTTTGCATTTCAGACCCTGCGTCCCCTTCTGAGATGAAAAGATGACAACAGCAACGGCAACAAAGATAATCCAGCCCACTCACAGAGCCCGAAACACTGCGACAAGGCTGCCAAGACGATCTAAAACTGTGCCTCATGGCCTGAGGTGTGGCTCAGTGGTTCCAAGCGTGGACAGTAGGCCCAGGGCTCGGGGTTCCGCCCTCCCACCAACCTTGTTAGGAGCGGTAGGGTAGGTGACCAGGAAGCGCTGTCCTGTGCCCTCAAGAGGTGGCCAGGGAATTCTTGAGACAGGACAGACTTGCTTGGCAGCTCCTCTTCCCGGGAGCGGGAGCCTCCCGGCACATCCGTCTGAACCACCAGAGCTCCATGCTCAGTGCCGCAGGAAAAACATTGCTTTAGTTCCTGAAATCAGGGCCAGGGCTCAGTCTGCATCTGGTGTGGATAAGACTCTCCCACAGGCTTGATGAAAGATGACTTTAATGCAGTGCCGCTGAGCTGGGGGAGATGAAGCCCTGAGCTCTGACACCTGAATGCTGTGTGTGTCTCCAGAGCTGTGTGGGGACCTGCCCAGCTCCGACACCCGGACGCCGTGTGGGCCTCCAGTCCTGCGTGGGGGCCTCCAGTCCTGCGTGGGGAGCTGCCCAGCTCCGACAACCAAATGCTGTGTGGGCTCCAGTCCTGCGTGGGGAGCTGCTCAGTTGCAGCTCGTGTGGCTCCAGCTGCGGGCCCCGCAGGAAGCAGGTGTGCTTCTGTCTTGACAGGTCTGTGCAGCGGACCTTCCATCTCCTGTACCCCGATGCTCTCCGCCGCTCACTCCTGGTTCCCGCGGACGCCCTCTGGCACAGGCAGGGCTGCCCCTGGATGTGCGCGCAGTTGTGATTGGATTCTGTTTGCCGTGTTGGATTTAGACTCTCCGTGGTCTGGAGAGCCATGCGCTCTGTTGAGCAGCTGCTGTGCACAGGTGCATGCGAGCTCCGGGGCAGGTGTGGCGGCAGGAGGCAGCCCCGTCCTCTGAGAGGTGGGAAAGGCACGTGGTGTGAGGCAAAGAGCCACACGGCATGCGGCTGGTGAGACAGGGACAAGCCGGGGACCCAGGGGCTCCGTCAGGGCCTGCTCTGAGGGAAGGGGACCGAGGCCGAGAGGACCGGCCTTGCGTTGCACAGGGACTGCGGCCCCACGGTGTGGAGCGCTGTCTTCTGCTCAGAGGCAGCAGCGGTGGTGGGGTTAGAAAAGTTCAGAGCTCAGAAGGGGTGAGAGGGAGGGACAGACGCAGGCTCTCGTCAGCACCGCAAGGCCCGGGGGCTGTGTGCAGCAGGTACAGCCAGGCCGGCCTGGCTGAGGCTCCCTGCACACAGAGAGGAAGCTCAGGGAACTCTTTTGTAAACAGTGCCTCTGGTTGCCGGCGAGTCTGGCTGGAGACGCAGGGATGTCCGTTGTGGCCCAAGCGAGCAGAGAGGGAGAGAGCAGAGAGAACATCACCAGGAGACCAAGGGGAGGCTCTGAGCTCTGCAGGGCGCACTCTTCCTGGCCACGTGTGGGGAGGATGGCTGGGGTGGGAAGATGGCGCCTCTGGCACCCACGTTTGGGGACGGGGAGGCTCCTGCCAGCTCTGCTCCTGGCGGAAACTCGCCGGGTCCCTTCCTGAGAGCACAAATGCCACACAGGCGTCCTCTCGGGCTGAGAGCCTGCAGCCATCACGGCGTCCGCACCACAGCCACTGGCCGTGGCTCCTTCACGTGGAAGCTCCCTGCCATGTTAGTCACCTCTACCATTTTCCACATGCCGGTACCGGGCTGAGCCGTCTCCCTGTGAGTGTCTGGCACAGTCCTGACCTCTCCACGCGGTCCCGCTTCCGTCTGCTCCCGGGAGGGGGTGGCAGTCCTTGTCTGGTTTGGGCGACGGGTGTGCCTGTGGCCGGAACCACTGTGCCACCCTGGGTTGGGGGTTGCGAGCACGGGGAAAGTCAGTCCTGCGAGCTTCGCCTGGCAGCGGGGTGATGGCCCTGCACATCCCCAGGAGGGATCGGGGCTTCCTGGAGGGACTGTTGTGGAGCGCCCCGAGATGCACCCTCAGGCTCAGCGTCGAGCCTCCAGCCACCCCTGAGCGCATTTTCTTCAGACCTCTGCAAGATGTAGGGGCCTGTGTCTGTGTCCAGGCAGAGGTGTCCTTGCTCCACCAAGGTGAGTCAGGTCCTGCTGAGTTCATCACGCCCTTCCGACGGTATCTCCAGGGCCAGGGCCTTGGTGTCCGTCCTTAGCGTTAGCCAGAGCTGAGATTTCTCCTCCTCTTTGCATCAGCGCTGCTCCGTGCCTCTCTCTCTGCTGTGTGCCAGCCTTGCACGGGGTCCGCCCTGCTGAGAATCCTGTTCCTCCCCCGACTGCCCACATGCCCAGGGCACCATGGAACACTCGGGCCATCGTTTGCAGGAAGATTTCCTAAGACCTTACACGCCATCATCCATCATTTATGTATTTCTGGCTAAAAAAAAATAATGAGGCAGGAAACTGGTTCATGGAGCAGTTGACAGGAAATAGGCCATCTGTGGCGTTCAGACGGCTGGGTCACAGGACCGCAGCGCCTGAATGAGGCCAGGCCTGCGGGGGAGACTGCATGGGGCCGGCCAGCGGCACTGCCAGGCCGGGCCACAGCGAGGCCTGGCGTGGTCCCTGGGCGGGAGGTGGGGGCGCCACTCGATGGAAACAGGGGCGCTCACGGGAACTCCTGCACAGGGAATCTGGAAGCCAGCCTGCGCCAGGCCACCAGCCGGGGCCTTCCATGCCCCTCTCCCCCTGGTCGTGAGGACACGCTTCTGGGCCTGGGTCCCCGAGGTCAACCTGGAGGTCTCCAGGCTCTCGAGGCCAGGCCTTTGCCTTTCTTCTGAGGTCACACACTTCCGCTGCTCTTTTAAGCAAGAACGGCAGTGGAGGCGGCAGCCCCGTTCCCAGCCAGGCCGCTGTGTACCCTTCAGCCTCCCAAGGGCGGGGGTGTGTGCGAGTGCCGCCCAGCTGCCCGCAGGAAGCGGGGAGGAGCCGTCTCCTGGAGCCATCCGGCGCCCTGCCCCGCGTGGGCCTGCGGCTCTCATCCGCAGCACGGTCTTTCCCCATCTCGCCTCGCCCCTCCTCATCTCCCTGCGTGAGCGGCCGGGACGCACAGGCCGGCTTAGCCTCCCTTCCCACAGCCGCGTTGCTCCCTCTGGGTGGAGGGTGCCGGCCTGCCGCCGACCCTCCTGTGTGCTCTGATGTGGACAAGATGGAAGGGCTTTTTCTTTGTAAAATTCTCCTCCTAGGTGGGAGCCTTCCCTGGGCCTCCCTGCCCCCGGGCCTCCCTGCCCCCGGGCCTCCCTGTCCCCGGGCCTCCCTGTCCCCGGGCCTCCCTGCCCCCTGGCCTCCCTGCCCCCGGACCTCCCTGTCCCCGGGCCTCCCTGTCCCTGGGCCTCCCTGCCCCCGGGCCTCCCTGCCCCTGGGCTGTGTGCTCCCCGGAAGTGCTGCTTTAGTCCCACCTGTCCCTCCTCCTCACAAGTCAGCTCGGCTGCCTGGATCTGGGGGGAGGTGCTCTCCGACCACCCACGGGTCAGTCCCGGAGAGAGCAGATGCCATGTGTGCCAAACCAGAGAACTCTGGCCAGGCAGGCCTTCCTCCCTCAAACCTCAGCTCTGCCATGAATGGAGGTCTGACTCCCTGTGAGCCCATTTAATCCCTGCCTCCTCATCCATACTTCCTTCTAGCTGGGTTGCCATGGAGACAGAGCTTCCCATCGCCTGTCCATCACAGAGCAAGGGGGAGGGCACAGGTTCTTCACGCGTCTGAGCCGGTCGGAGTCATCCAGGGCCCCGGTGTGCGTGGCAGCCCGGCTGGGGCTCCGGGATCTGCACTGACCTCTCGCCCTTCCTGATGGAGCCCTGCCTTTCTTGCCTGGTAATCAGAGGTCTGCAAGAGACAGGTGCAGTAGGGGCCTGGTTGATCCCGAGCGTGGAATGTCTGGCAGGGCTGAGGATTGTCAGGAATGGTTGACAAGCTTTATAAAACACATACAATTACAATAACAAAAATAGCCCCAATAAAGTGGGCACTCATCGCGTGCTGGGGTGAGCACTGCGTAGGAAATGCCCTGGCTGTGGTGGTTAATTTAGTCTCCACGGTGCTTTTGTTGTCCCCTGTTCTTTCATTTCATGAGAACCAAGGTTAAAGAGGGCCAGGAGCCTCGGCTGACATCTTCCAGCATCCAGACCTGAGCTTAACCTCTTCCGGTCCCAGAACCCTGTGTTCATACCTCACTCTTGAGTTTTAGGCTGCCTCGTAAATACATGGAAACGGCTGCCATTTCTAGGGTTTAGTTTTACACTTTTGTACTTATTGGATTAACTTTTGGTTTGAAATGAGAACGGCATGTTGAGGCTTTCCTCAACCAGTCTCCTGGTGCTGCTTTTCAAAAATATAAATCTGTTCCTCCCCATTTCTTCACGGTCCCTCCTCTCTGTCCCCCTGAGTTCCCGGTTCTCTAGATCCTGACTTTGCTTCCTCTGGCTTGCGGCACTAGGGACGTTTTTCTCCTCCAGGGCATCATCAGGATCCCGGGTCGTGGGAGGAGTCTGTGTGTGGACGCGGCAGATGGCGCACACCGATCAGGCGTCAGTCCTGTCCACGGTCCGCCTTTCTCTGCACCTGGCTGCCGGGTTGTGAGGTTCCGGCTGTCATGCTCACCTGGTTAGTCCAGGGCCTCATCTCTGTGGGCCTCCAGCCTGGCAGGTGAGGGGCCGCTGGCCAAGGCCTCCCAGAGAGAAGCAAAGCACTGGCACGGCTGCATCTTCCCCAAGTCTCTGCCGCAGGCCTGTGCCGGCCCCCGCACCCCAGCGCCCTGCTCCCCCCCCTCCAGCTGCTCCCCACAGAAGCTCAGCTCTCTCATCACCTCTTAGCTGGTCCCAGCATGCTCTGCTCTCTATCTTGTCACTCTCAAGTTCAAATCCACCCACCATTCCCAGTCTAAACATCCCAAATCCCGAGCGCCTGCATCTCCGGGGCTGTGCTCGGGCAACGAGCCTTGGTCCTCTGCCTCAGACGGGGTGACTTTTCTTCTTCCTCAGCTCATCTGCTGACTTCTCCACACCCGGCCCAGGAGAGCTCGCCCTCAAAGTTCTAACTTGCCTACGGAGAGACACAGGCCTGCCCATGCTCCTGAACCCTTCTGGGTGTCCACGGAGGACCCTCTGTTGCCGGCCCGCTGACCAGACCCCGGGATCGCACAGGGTTGAGCTCCGGTGGGCCGCGTCTGCTCACACAGCCCCCCTCTCTCAGGGCCCTCACAGCTTCCCACCAGGAGGCTTGGCGCCGAATGGCCGTGGCTGCCTCTCCTCCAAGCTTACCCTGCTGCCCTCAGAAGGCGCAGCCCTGTGTTCACGTCTGCTTCCAGAAGTGGGGGGGGGGGCTAGCACGTGGTCACATGCACACGCATGAACGTGCTCGCGTGGGGTTTTGCCTACGGTCTGTCCCTCTGCTCTGTCCTCTGTGTGGAAACCTCCTCTCAGCACAGGCAGCACCAGAGCCGGGAGGCGGACGGGTCGTGTGCACTGGCATTGGCCTGGCCACCGGGCGGTCACAGGTCACAGCCACCGTTGGCTCGGCTGAGCGGGGTGGGGACTGTGCCCTCCCAGTACCCCTCCGTGGCCCAGAGATTGCAGAAGGCTCCCTAGTGATTTGCATGTGGCCGGGAAACTCTCCCAGGGCTTCGTGGAGCTTTTGGGAAGAGGTTCCGAGGCGGGGTCTGGCGGGTGGCTCCGTTCTGTCTGGCACAGACCCTGAGGCCGGAGTCTGCACATCTCACAGGCTGAGATAAAGCCCGTCTCCTCCCTGTGGCCTGGCCCGGCCTGGTGCTTATGGGCACCCTCTGCGACTTTCTGAGAAATGCAAATGGAATTACGTGAGCTCATCTTGGCTCTCGGGTAACTTCAGGGTCCCCAAACTGAATTACTGAGAGTAACCGTCATGACCAGGGCTTCGGGAGTGCAGTCGGGCTGGAACGTGAGACCTCGCTGGCGCCCAGCCTTCACTGTAGCGTCGAGCTTGTGTTTCTTCCCACACCACGAAGAAAGCACCTTATTGGACGCGGCGAGAACTTCTCCATCCCCATACCGTCCGCTCATACCGTGATGCCGTCTCTAGTCAGCCGGCTCTTCTTTCTCTCCTCTCCCACCCGTAAGGAGGCTGTGATGTTTGTGGTCCTAGGCTAGAAGGCACGGAAGATCAGAGGGAGAAAATGGGTTAAATCAAAATGCAGTTTGTGATGCAATTTGTGCCAAGAAGTCCTGGAAGAGAAGATTTTAGTTGCGGGGGGATGGAGTTTGGGGGATGCTATACACAGAAAGGAGATGAAGATAATTAAAAATTCAGTGTAGAAAGAGTAGGGGTTGGGGGTATGATGTCAGAACAGCCTACATTTCTCTGTCCAGGAAGCAGCCGCAGGACAGGCACACAGTGGGCCAGGGGCCAGGGGCAGGAAGCGGAAGTGCTGCTCTGGAGCCTGTGTTCGCTGTGGCGTGGTTGTTTGGATGGGTGGCCAGTGGGGAAGGAAGGTGGGGTGTTCGTGTTCACGCGTGTTTGCTTGGCTATGCACTGCAGATGTGCCTACAGACCCAAGCCTTGTTCACGGGCAGAGAGCAGGTTTGGAGGTCGGGTTCTGGCTCAAGCTCTGGTGCTGACTGTGGACTCGGCGCCTGAAGCCTTCCTGGGCGCCCATCCCCACCGCTGCCTGGGAGCCACCAGCAGCTTTGTGAAAGGCCACAGCATGAGCCACTCCGTCCACCCTGTCCTGGTCCCTTTATCTACTTTCCCACAGAACAGACCAGATGGTTGACGGAGTGCAGGGTGGCCTTGGTGCGGGGCCCCTTTGCGGGTGGCAGGTGCAGGGCCCTGGAGACCTGGGGCGTCCAGGGGGGCCTTGGGCAGGGTGGCCATGGTGAGGGGGCCAGTCCACAGCGGTGCAGAGTGGCAGAGGGAGAGAGAATGGACGAGCAACGGCCCGAGGCCTGTGCCTCGTGCTGAGAGGAAGGCGGCGCCGGTGTGCCCGAGTCTCTGCGCCGGGTCTTTGGGCAGCGTGGCCCCAGCCCTGCATTTCCTCCCCACAGCCAGCTCGGCTGCCTCAAGCTTGTCCTCAAAGTCCCCCAGGCTCTGTGCCTTGTGCCCAGCCCCTTCTCGGGGTGGCAGTGTGATCTCACGCCTTGGGAGCCCTGGCCTGCTGCCCCCACAGCTCTCCCGGTGGCGGGGCAGCTGAGCCAAGCCATCCTCCACGCGCCCTGGCCAGGCTCCCGCGTCTGGCTTCTCGGCCCCCGTCTTCGATCTGCCCCGCCCCCGCCCCCCCCCCCCCCCCATCTGGTGCCGGAAGCTCCCAGGGGCCTCCGTGGTGACTTGCTGCACACGGTCTCTCCTCAGCGGCTCTCACACGCTGCCGTGGGGCAGATGCGTGAGTGGGTGTGTCGTGTGCTGGAAGAGGAGGAAGGCACGGCACCCTAGACCTGCCTCTGCTCACCCGTCCTGCTCCCTGCCTCTGAAGGTGAGGAGCTGATCTCGGCAGCCCTGCCACTCTGTGATTGGGAAATCTTCTCTGATGCCATGTTTCACGCACACACAGAATGTAGATTACACATGCTATAGGTATTTTAATTGACTCATTACCACACACGTTGGTCATGGAGTCATTCATTCACATAACCGGATAATGCTTATTGGAGGTGAGGACCCGAGGTGTGTGGCAGGGATGCATCTCCCCGGGGACACCAGGGCAGAAGCCAGCATCCATTAGAGCATGTTCAACACTGGTAAAGTCGTCCTAATGATAGCTCTTTGATTTAAACACCTTCTGAAAGCGTCTAGTGTTCCTTTAAATGTGCCAAGATGAGAATTCACTTCCCAAATGACAGCCGCTCTGCCCTCTTCCACTGCCCTGGTTGCCCTGAACAAAGGGCTGTTGTCCAGCTGGCCAGACGCCCCTCATGCCCACACCCAAGCTGAGCTCGGCCGTGAGGCGCGGCCCTGCACACAGCTTTAGGGACTTCAGCTCAACAGAAGACCCAAGTCCACAACTGCCCTTTGCCCTCAGGCCAGAGGCGGAGCCCTTCACCCATCAGAAGCCCTGTGATTGGTACAGGAGCACTCTGGTCCAACAGAAGCCCTGTGATTGGTACAGGAGCACTCTGGTCCAACAGAAGCCCTGTGATTGGTACAGACATAATCCTTCATTTGCATAGTGGGCTGTACCTGGGGGCGTGGGGCAAACAGGAAGGGGGTTCTTGTGCCTTGTCCTGCCTGGTCTCCTCCTCCTGCAGGCTTCTCTCCTGGTCTTGAGAGCCTCTGGGAAAACATCCCTTGCTCTCTCCATCCTGGGTACGACATCAAATCAACCAAGCCTTCTGCTGAGTGGCTGTGCTGCCGTCTCTCCCAGGCCACACAGCTTACCCGCCACACTGCCAGGGCAGCGTCCTCCCTGCCCCACTGCCGCTTCTCCTTGTGACCTGAGAGCTGGACTCCGTGCCCCGCCCACGCTGTCAGAGGCCCGGACTGGCCGGCGCGGCCCACGGTATCTACTCTACCACCTGAAGCCCCCCCGAGGCCCGGGGTGAGGAGGCCTCCCTCACCCACTCACCATCTCCAAAAAAAACCAAGCTGTTTGGCTGGGTTTTCACCCGAAATCCCTGTAAGGAGATCATGTCAGGTGGAGACGGCGGTGGGGGGGGGTGGGGGGCGGGGTGCTGTTCCTGCCCCCTGGGGACAGTCTCCAGAGTGTATTTGAAGGGCCAGATGGTGACCCTTGAAGCATTCTCTTCAACAGAAGCCATTTTTAGCAGGAGAAGTATGGCAAATCTATTTTCTATTAAACAAGTGAGCTGTGTAATTGTTACAGATGATAATTTTTTTCAACAGGACAGGGCATAGCTGCAAATCACGCAGATTTTATGAACAACCAGAGCTAATGAATCCTGAAGAGACTGAGGTATAAGTGGCCAGGGCTGGCGCTGTTGCACACTGCATGGCGGTGGTGAACCGTGTCATCACGGGTGGGATGTGGGCAGAGACGTGGCCAGTGTGGCTGTCACTCCTGGGCCATGAGCGCAACACCTGTGGGGCTGCACAGGAGAGGGGAGGGCTGAAGGTGCTGCTGCTGAGATCCGGAGGCTGCTGGGGCAAAGCGAGGGCCCTGCTCTCCACCAGGAAGGGGGTGGCCTGACACCAGGCTCCCTGGCAGGAGGGTGTCCCCCGTGGATGGCTTCCAGGCCATGAAAGATTAGGTTTTGAGTAGCACGTGAAAGGACTGGTATGGCTGTGGAAAAAACCCAATCTGAGGAGGTTCAAGAGCTGGTGGTCCAGCTGCCATGGTGAGTGGGGCTGAGGGGGACAAGCCTGGAATTGGGGCGCTGCAAGGCGGCTCTGGAGAGGTCCGGGGGAGGCCGAGGGGCCTCTGGACCGTGGAGGGGCCACACAGTTGGACAGGGAGAGAAGGCGCAGAGGACGTACACTCAGCCGAGTGGGACTGACTGAAATGGTTGGCGTGGGGCAGGCACAGAGGAGGGCAGCCCGGGTGGGCCGGGCTTCCACTGCGGAGACTGTGGAGCGGGTCGCGGGACAGTGACGACGATGTGAGAGGGGGATTGAGCGTTTGGGAGGTTGGCGCCTGCTGGAAGAAGCCAGGCCTCCTGAGGCCCGCGGTCCTGGCTGAGCTCTGGGCAGCACACGCAGCCCAGCACGAGCCACAAGCCGTCTCAGTGAGAAACGCAGCGTCTGAGGACGGGGCAGCGGGGCCATGAGGCAGAAGGGAGGACTCAGAACAGAGCCTGGGGGAGGAGGGGAGGGGAGAGCGGGAGCTGTGTGCGGCAGGGGTGGAGGAGGACCAGCGGCCGGGCACCGGCCTCACGGCCACTGCACCCCCAGGTAGGCTGGTCTCTGAGGACAGCTGCATTTTTCATTCACTCTCCATGTTTGCGACACCAACCACGCACACCTCTGTGTGTGGTCTCCATGGTTTCCGTCACGAGGTCATGCTCTCGATACCGGGTCCCCCATCACTCAGGGATGTGACAGTCACAGGGTCGGCGTGTGGGCTCTGAGTGACCTTCGTTCCCCCGAAGCTCTCCCTGGGAAGCCAGGCCGAGCGGGGAGGGGCGCAGCTCACAGGTAACTGGTGTCAGGTGCATGTGTATCTCTTTGCACACCTACTCAGGCGTGATTTCCCCACTCAGGACTAAGGGCTATGGCAGACGTGGTTCAGACAGGGCCTGCTAATCTCCGACGTTGTGTTTGGGCGTGCGGGAGCATGCAGGGTGACCGTGAGGACTATACTGGACCTGTGAAACACTGGGTGCCGCGGGCTGGGAGACAGGGGTCTGCATCTCAGCGATGGAGCTGGCCGGTCACCCAGGAGCAGCGGGTCTGTGTCAAGGCCCTGCGCTCCCACAGTGCTGTCCTGGTGGTCACCTCCAGTCACATGGCCCGAGTGCCGGAGAGGAAGGCTGAGGCTGAGCGAGGCTGTCCTGCTGGCAAGGGTGCCTCTGGGCAGGACTTCATCCCGGATCTCGGGAGCTGCAGGCACCCGGCTGTCTAAGACCCGATGTCTAAGATGTTTCCGTGGCTTTCCGTTTATAGCACCTCTTTTGTGAGCACTCAGCCAGATGGCATTCATGCAAACCCAAATATCCACCAGAAAACCACTCCTTCAGATTAATTAGCTTCCTTTTATATGTCTCACCTCCAAAAGCTTTAAAGATATTCTTTGATATTCAGTTCTGGCCTTCTCCTCCTCATCTTTACTATGTCCTCCTGTGCCTGCAGCATTTCCCAGAACAAAGCTTGGTACCTCAACCAGGCCCTGTTTGCCCACCGCCAGGTATGCGTTCTTGGGAGCAGAGCACGAACCATTCCTCCTGGACACCCCTGGACCCAGCCTGCCCTGGGATAATGTGTGAGCCTATTTTAAGAACAAGGCACATCTGTAGTACAAGGGCACATTGATTACCAAAGAGAACAAAAAGGATTCTGCAAAAATGCAGTAGGAGGCACAATTTCCTGATGCGGTCTCCCAAGCCCAGGAGGTAGGTAGGTTGTAATAGGTTTGCTTGCTCATATGTGTTTTACCCTGACACAGGAGGTAGGTAGGTTGTAATAGGTTTGCTTGCTCATATGTGTTTTACCCTGACGCAGATGTGGACCCCTGTGATGATGGGTGAGACCTGTCCCTAGGTCGGAAGAATGTCAGAGTCCTGGGACAGAACCACACAGGGTAAGGGGTAGTGTTCTCGCTTAGACCTGTGGGCACAGCCCAGGGATGAAGTTTAGGTGCTTTTGGAGTGATAGATCTGAAGGGTGCAGGGACGGATTTTTGAACTTAAAGCTTCACCTTGAAAGTGAGTAAGATCAGAGAAAGGAGGAGGAGGCAAAGGAGCTTCTGGCAGAGGAAACTTCAGTAGAAAGGTAAGAATGAGCAAAGCCATATGCATTTGATGAGAGTGAGCCATAACACGTAAAGTCTTGTGGGGCGGTCCCATGCTTCACACAGGAAGTAGCCTGGAAAAGCAGCGGGGGCAGCACGGCGCCACCGTCATCAATGCCGCTGTGGTTCTACGTGCCGTAACTTCTGCGCAGCAGCAGCAGCACGTCAACCGTGACCCCGACACCACTTCCATCGCAGCTTCTGCTGTGACTTGCTCCATGACATCTGCGCCTCGCGTGGCATCTGCGGTGACTTCCCTGGGACTGTGCAGGAAGGCTCTCCACATGACCTCTATCATGCTCTCTCTATCATGACTTCGCCATGACTTCGGAGCGTCAGGGTTCTCTGCCTCACTTCTGCCATGTCTTCTTGAATCACAACTGTTCCCGCGACTCCAGGATGCCTTCCTGCCTCATGCCTTCTGAGACGCATGCTGGTCTGTGCGTTTTGCTTCATGTCCAGATGACAACTTTTGCTTGCATATGAAAATATGAGTGATGTCTACGGTGGCCTTTCCTTCTCACCCTGCTCTTCCTTACGAGTGATAGCTCAAAGACTTCGGAAGTGACTTGTTTATGACTACTTCTTTGCGATGTGTAAGTGTGGGCAGTTGTTTTGTCTTTCTTCTCAATTTTGCCTAAAAATCAGATTTTTCTGCCTGTACAACCAATTCCACGCTTCTGCTCTGTCCAGCGTCTGGGTTGGTGTTCTGGGTACCTACTTCTCGGCCGTTAGGTTAGCTCCGGGAACTGGACCTCGGTGAGTGGCCCCCTCAGAAGTTCTTGTGAGTCTGCCCACAGTCCCTCCTGGGAATGTGCTCTGTAACATCATCATGGCAAAACAGGCATCTGATGTGAACGGTCTCTCCTCTCAGAGGTTCGCGTTGGTGGCTGCGACTGATTCCACGCTGTATCAAGGCCAGCTGCTCTGGCGGGGCTCCTGGCATCAGGACTCCACCTGGCCTGGAACTTTGATGGGGTGCTTCCTCGCTGGCTGCTCCAGGGAGATCCTTTTCTTCTGTTTCTTGGATTCTTCATCTGTATGATGAGGATGGTGGAAAGGTTTCAGAGAGAGTACAAACCAGACCCTTCATGGTGAAATTCACTTAGGGTGAAACCAGGTAATACTTATTGTCGTTTACACAAACGACACATGATTTCTGCCCTCAAGGGGCTATAGCCAAGCAGAAAAGCCTGCAGTTAAAGAGGTGAGTGACATACGGTTTGATGAAGGTTGGCATAGAGGTGGAGCATAGATCCAGAGAGAGGCGGGGCAGGCGGGGAAGACATCAAACAGGCCAGGCCCAGGACAGGGTCTCGCCTCCATCTACCCCTTCCCAGGCCCAGGAGAGTGCTCTGGAATACTCACAGTCATTCTAGAGTGTTCCCAGACCACCTGGTTGTAAGGTGCTCAAAGTTCATCAACGGACGGGAGGCAACTGTAGTTTTGATTCTCTTTTAATTCGTATGAAGCAGTATAGACATCTCTCTATTTGAGATGACCTTTTCCTTGTGAGAACATTGAAGGGAAGTAATGGAGAATCAAAACCATGCCGGGAGGAGAATTAGTCCACCAGTCCTTTCTCCTCACGCTCTCTCGCTGCAGCTTGGGGTCCACTGGGCGATCAGCTCCCAGCATCCCGACGCCAGGTATGGGCGGAACTTTGTCATGGGAAATTATTCTGTACAGAGCATGGGGGCATTCAGGGGAGGTTTCCTGTGTTACATCTCCCATGGGGAGACGGGAATGCTTGCGGACTGGACACTGAATGACCGTTTAGACTTCTCACCATGACCCTATAAAGCCTGAATTCTGCCTGGAGGAGAGTGCACATTCTGCAGCAAAGATAAGAAGCCTCATGCTGGGTTCAAGCTTCTGAGAACTGCAGACTTGGCCTTTGCCCTTCTGGGGAAGAGTCTGTGGGATAAAGGATAAGCCCAGGCTGTGAACCCAACAGAGAGCATTTGTACGTCCTGAGCCCTGTGGGGGAGAGGGGGCTGTTGGGCAGCTGAAGAGGGCCCGCCTGGGGTAGAACAGAGGGCCCTGGGGTAGAACAGAGAGCCCTGGGGTAGAACAGAGTCCTGGGATAGAACAGAGAGCCCTGGGGTAGAACAGAGAGCCCTGGGGTAGGACAGAGAGGCTTGGGGCGGGGGGTTAAACTTGGCATGGGGGACTCAGAGTTCTTATAACAACTCACAGGTCCCAATTTCTTAGGATAACACAAGTTTCAGGAAAGCGTCTCTGTGTTTACCTGTGTGTTACCAAGGCTCGGATAAGCAGCACAGGGCCAGGTGCACCGCATCCCTGGACCCTGGCCATGCCCACAACCCGGAAGCTTCCTCAGCTTCACCCTCCCGGGTTGGTGGTGAGGCCTCACTGCCAGGACGGATGGACTGGCGCCTCACGGACGTGGCCGGGCTCCGGTTGCCCGAGGAGGAGGGGAAAGTGCAGCTGGAAGTTCCACACCTTGGTCGTGAGCCTGGCTCCTCTGTCCACCTGCCCTCCCAGTCTCCCCAGTGCGATCGCGTTGGCATGAACAGGGCGTGCTGCAGAGAGACGCCTTGTGTGTCAGGAGAGATACTCCCAGAGCTCAGGAGCTGGAGAGCTACAGAGCTCTGTTCCAGGCAGGAGAGACAGACAGGCACCATAGGAATACAGGTCACAGAGATAGATTGCTGGCCCTACCTCTTTGCTTCATTCACTCATATCTATATCTCTATCTATAAAATCTTTAAGTTGTACGAAGGAGTTGCCATTCAGCAAGCAGCTTATGAATACATCTCCATCAATGTCCCCCTTTCAACACCCCCTCCCCCCTCCCCGCCCTTCCCTCACATTGGATTCTTGACTACCCTCTCCCCCTTCCTCTTCCTTGTCCACCCCTTTCCCTTTGAACAGACCCCACCTCTTGCAAGGACCCACTCCATGGTATCTATGTTGTTGAACTTTGATTTAGCCTTTCTATCACATTGTCCTTGTTTCTTTTTCTGTGGCAGTGGGCTTTGAACTGAGGGCCTGCTGCTTGCTGATCTATACCTCCATCCCCTTTTTGCCTGGGTAATCAATGAAGATGCATGTTTTGAAACAGAAGTCAAGGCAGTAAGTCTGAGGTGGAGTGCTGGCAGGCTCGATTCTCCCTGAGGACAAGCCCTCCTGGTCTCTTTCACAGCTTCTGGGAAGGGCGGCTGTACTTGGTGTTGTCTGGGCGGCTCTGTCTTCTAACCCTCGTACACAGACTCGAGTCTGGCTGGATGGGGACCCGCTCTATCCAGTGTGACCTTGGACAACTCTATCTGCACAGACGCACGTCGCACTAAGCTCACATCCTGAGTTATCTGGGGGTTGGGGCTGCAACCTTTTTTTTCTGAATCTAATCCATCATACTTAATGCTTGATTGATTATTTAAGAAAATGCCCCATTGTTTCATCTCCTATTTATTATGTTTGTTTTTGCCTTGTTAGGGCTCTTGGAACATCAATTGCCCATGTACCAGGACATTATGTTTCCAAAATCTCTTGATGTCAGTTTGACATGAATTGCAATCTAGATGCCCATACTGGTTATTTTGAGACAGGGTCCCACCTCCTGTTGGAGGAGATACCTAGACTGTGATCCACCTATCTGATGCTTCCTGCTGTAGTGGAGATCACAGGAGAGCACAGTGCCACCACGCTTGACTGCTTTCTGTTGAGATGCAGTCTTAAAACTTTTCTACCCAGGCTTCCCAGAACTGTGATACTCCCAATCTCTGCCTTCCACAGAGCTGGGATAGGAGATACACACACCCACCAGGTATTGGTTGAGACGGTCTCAAGTTATGCATGGGCTGTCCTTGAACCTCAGTCCTCTGAGATCATCTCAATGTCAGCTTCCCAGGTAGCTCAGAGCCACTACACATGAGCCACTGGCTCCTGACCTGATCCAACTGCTAACTCAGAATCCTGGTTAATTATGGGTTTGGCTGAGGGCAGCAAATAAAGCTCCAAAAATACTTGATCCTACGGTTAAGGGATTAACCGTGTGGGGATGAAAAGCAAGATATCTATTTTGAACAATCAAGAAACAATAACCTCAAAGCTTAGCATTTACCTGAGGATCAACAGCTTATCATATTTTCTTTTTGATGTAAGATAGTCATTAGCCAATTACTCCATATTGGAATGAGAACGGGCTTGGAGGAGAGGCCTCCTGAGCATCTAATGGGAAGTCGGAGGCAATGATGGTGAGTGCAGGTCCTCAGCTCAGGTCTTGTGCATGGTGGAGGCAGGGCTTGTGAAAGCAGTGGGGCTGGCTGGGCATCTGGAAACAGCAGCGCGGGCCTTGCTGCCCACTTCCCTTTGGTCTCTGTGGTTCTTAGCTGCTCTTTCTGCCCAGAGAAAGCCTGTCCAGCTCAGCGAGCAGCCTGACAAGGAAGCACTTGCTCAGGAGTGACTGGCTTTGAAGGTGCTTCTGGGCTTATTCCCTGGGACCCCGCTTGCTTGTCTTCCCACCTGCGTCCAGGCAGGCTTCCACGAGAGTGAAGGAGAAAGCAGACAGGGCTGCTGCGGCTGCCGCCACGCACAGCTCGGAGCCGGGAGGCGCTGCCCTCTCTTCACTGCTGCCGGAGTCTCAGAAGTGCTTCACTTCCATTCTCCTGGGACTGGAAGAAGTCTGCGGAGCAGCACACAGACAGGGAGTGCGATTCAGAGACTGCCACTTCCCGAAGGTCTCCCCGTGATGGAGCCAGGCTCTCTCCAACTGACGGTCACATGCGATCGTTGCTTTTTTCTTCTTCAAGGTTCTATAGTTAAAATAGTTCTGTGAAGAGCCAAGTGCATTTGGCATCCTCTTGTAGTCAGCAGACAGCCCGCACGGGCTGGAGAGATCTAGCAAGAGACCAGAAGCTGCGCTGTCTAGACACGAGGAGCCGTTGCCACCGGCTTGTGTTTTAGAAAGGGATGCGTCATGCGGGCATGAATTCATATTGAGCCCCAAATATTGTGGCACCACCCAGGGACAAGTTCTGGGGTTGGGGTGCTCCATGCTCTACCCAGCCAGGGGGCTGGGAACAGGGACTGCGCTGGGGACAGAGGGACTGCGCTGGGACAGAGGGACTGTGCTGGGGACAGGGGGACTGCGCTGGGACAGAGGAACTGCGCTGGGACAGAGGAACTGCGCTGGGACAGAGGGACTGCGCTGGGACAGAGGGACTGCACTGGGGACAGAGGGACTGCGCTGGGACAGAGGGACTGCGCTGGGGACAGAGGCACTGCCACCAGAACCAGTCACAGGCTTCGATAGGATGACCGTTCAGCACTGCCCAGACGGCGCTTCTGCCTGACCGAACCGCTCCGGGATCGCTTAGAGCCGTCCTCAGATTTCAAGAGTCTGACATGAGGGAGCAGTATGGGGCAATATGGTTCTGAAGGTAAAGTTTTGCCGTTTGAGTCAGGTTCGAAGGGGGCTTTTGAACACTTGTTCATTTGCATGGCCTCTAGGGAGATTTTGGCAGACTTGTCAAGTTGAGCCCTGTCCTTGGGTCAGTCACAATCTAGGAACAAAACTATTATTTTAAACTGGACAGTAAGTGTGGCGTGGGCGGTCAGGGATGCTCCGGAGGGCGGGCGGCCGGCCGGGGCCTGGTCAGCGGAGGCAGTGGGGGAGGGGAGGCCGCGGGGACTGCACCTGGTGAGGGAGGCAGGGCTTGGCGGAGGCCACGCTCCAGGAGATGCATCGAGGCGGGGGGGTGCGCTGGTGCCCCCGATAGCTGGAAGCGGGGGCAGGGAGGTTGTGTGGGCTCAGGACTGAAAGACCAGCCTGGGCAGCACATCAAGTGTGAGACCGCAGCTCAGAAACATACACACACAGACTCAGACACAGACACAGACACACACACACACACACACACACACACACACACACACACACACACACATACACACGATCTGTGCCTGGCCCGGCAGAGGGAGGGCCCGAGGCAGGCCGAGACCAGAGCTGTCGTGTTCTTGGAGGGGTGGAGGGGCGGAGGGGTCCAGAAGGACCCTGGCATGGCGGGGCGGTGTCCCTCAGCTGGCCTGTGGGCCATCGTCCGGAGCCAGGCAGGCAGGAGTGCCGGCCCGCGCTTGTCAGGAAGCCGGGCATGCTGGGCTGGGCAGGGCCCCGGGCTGGACCTCTGCCCTCCATGCGTACTCACGGAACTGGAGGTGAGGCCCGGCATCGGAGCGCCGCTGAGCGGCTTCATCCAGAGGACAGCAGAGCACAGCAGAGCCCGGCTGCGCCTTCCCGGCTCCCGGGCGGCTCTTCTCTCCAGGTCAGCGTCCAGCCTTAGGTTTTTCCCGCCCTCATCCCCGGTCTCCTTCAGGTGTCTGCGTGGATGGCACAGAGGCACGCCATCGCAGCGAACACCGCTTCCGCCCAGTTCTGCCCCGTTTGAGCTCTGATTGCTGCGGATCCTTCATGAGAGCTCTGTCATCCCAGCTTGTGATGTCGCTGGAAGCCAAGCCCAGCAGACAGGATTCACCTTCAGAGCTCAGAGGTGAAGCCGCGGAGTGGGCTGTGTCCACAGTCCACCCTGCCGTGGCCCCAGGGCCCCCCAGGGCCTCCTCTCGCTGTGCCTGGCCCCTGACTGGGCCTTTTCCTGCTTCCTGACCCATGGCGGAGAGGACAGAGACGGGAGGGCTTCTCTGTAAACAGCAGGGACTCGAGAGGAGGGGGAGGAAGGGGCTGAGATGTTGGGAGCTGTAAGGTAACAAAGGACATGGGGACAGGCCTGGAGTGCCAGGGGCCGCACGGGGGGAGGGGAGACCTGGAGAGGGGTGACCAGCAAGCCTGGAACGGAGGGGGTAGACGGGGAGGGAGTGGGCAGGGAAGGGGTGGACAGGGGAGGGGGTGGACTGGGGAGGGGTGGACAGGGGATGGGGGCTAGAGGGGGGAGGGGGTGGCACAGGGGAAGGAAAGGCCTGGAGGAGGGCTGTCAGGGAGGGGACCTGAACGGATGGGGCCAGATCCGGGGAAGAGCTTGTCCCGGAGAGGCTAGGCCCCCACAGGGTGCAGAGTGGCCTTCCCAGGGCAGCAAGGAGAGCCAGAGATAGGAGCTGGCTTGATCAGACATGGGCATACAATAGAAGATTCTGGAAGCATTAGGGGGCTCTCAGAAAGCTTGAGGTTGCCCCTTTGGCTCGTCCCTAGAAACCACGATGCACAGAGCTAAGCTCTGGTGGGCTTCAGCAGTGTCCAGTCGAGCTGGGGCTCCTTGCTCCTAATCAGAACTGGAGAGGAGCGGGTGGGAGAGGCCAGAGGTCAGACCCCTGTGATAGGGGTCCATTCCCCTCACCCTCCCTGCCCTAGCATCTCCACGGCCCTGGACCCCTCACCCCCGCCATGCCCATGGTGCAGACCTGGGTCCTGGGCTCAGGGAGGGGGACAGATGCATCATTTCCAGAGCCTTCATTATGCCAGAAGCCAAGTCCAGTCCCAGAGAACTGAGGTGCAGACCTCTGGGCTGGGCCTGGGGACCCTGCCGTGTCCGTGGGCCGAGCAGAGGGGTGTGGCCAGGCTGGTTTGGGCCACGCAGAGCCTCAGCCTCCTCTCCTAGTGGGGGACTCACAGTGACCCGTGTGTAGCTTTTCCAGGTACACCTCTTACAAACCAGATGAAATGAGATCAACTAAGGGCCATCAGCTGGGTCGTGGAGGGTCTGAGCAGACAGAGCTGGGGAGGAGGAGGAGCGAGGCCGCGACAGTTCTGAGTGGCGCCTTTTGGGACTGATAAAGGTGGAGGCGGCTGAAGCATCCTGCAATGCCCAGTGGGAGAGGAGCTTGAGCAGGCGCAGGGCCGACGCCGCACGGTGCCGATGGCGCCCTGTCCTGCAGTACTGGGTTCCACAGCCTCTGTCTCTCAGCATCGCCTCCATGTGCCTCTCACCTTTGCCCATATCCTTGACGTCAAGAGGGAGAGAAAGCCATCCACGCTGCCTGCGACTCTACTGGCATGGTGAGTCACGGTGAATTTGATTGTGCTGGAAAACGCAGAGCTGGGAATGGAACCCAGCTCTTACACGTGCTCTACCAGGCCAGTGCTCGACCACTGCGCTACACCCCGACCACCGCATTGCCAGTCACTTTGGTTTGGAGGAAGGATTCTCAAAGCCGCCAAGCAGAGATCTCCAGTGAAAACGCTGCCAGCGCCGGGCGCTTCCTGTCTGACTCAAATCCATTTCATAGGGAACACAGCCTCGGAACCAGGAGACCAAGGGGAGGCCTGGGAATCTTTCTCCTGATGGGAGAGGCCAGCAGGCCGAGGGCTCAATCCACGGTCCCGCTTGTCCGAGAGGAGGGTGTTCACGGGCAGAGCTGGTCCATGGCTCTTGCCGTGTGCCGGAGGAGCGTGTGCCAGGCAGCCGGACACTCCTTGTGAGCAGGGGGATGGGAGGTGGAGGGCCTGGGCCAGTGAGGAGTGGATCCGTGCAGATCCATGCATCTTCTCACGAGCACTGCATGGCTGGGGCGGGGTGAGGGTGGGGTGGGGGAGTGGGGGGGTGGAGGGAGGCACTGAGGGTGGGCACTGAGGGCGGGCATCTTCACGGGGCTGCCCCCCAAGGAAATGATGGCTTCAGCTTCAGGGTGTGTGTGTGTGTGTGTGTGTGTGTGGTCTGTGCACCTCCCTGGGAAGGGCTAGGGCATCTGGCTGTGTCCTCGGTGGCGGCTGGGCCTCACTGGGTTGGTGATGTGGTTGAAGGCTCTGGGCACACCAGGATCTGGTTGGACTTGCTGCCTGGCTGGTTGGTGGAGCCATGTGTGCTTGGGCACAGTACAGCAGGGTCGCCTGGCCGTTCTGTTTTCAGTCTCCTGAGCGGCCAATAGAGAGCTCCTCACAGGAGGTGGAGGAGTGACAGAGGCTTGAGTCCTATTGGTCACGGTTCACCTCCTGGGTCACGCACAGCCAGCGGCCTTGCTGAGCACCTGATCCGCTGTACCGAGCCTCCGCTGCTCCTGCCGTACTGAGGCTCCGCCCTGTGTGTCAGCCCAGCGCTGCCCGCTCCGCACCAGCCGCCATGGTGGTTTGGAAAGATACTGAATCCGAAGCTGGAAGTCGTACTTTGGCGGTCCAGCTCCCACCATCCTCCTGCCCGCTACAATGGTCCCCAGCAGCTCAGGGAGCGTTTTTAGGTTGAGCTCACACGGGCAGAGCTGGGGCCGGCAGCCAGCAGTCTCCTGAGCTCCATTCCGTCTTCTGTGTCCTTATACCACATGCCCAGACTCTACTTCTGTGATTGCTCGTCTCTAAGTGAAGACCGCCTTCTTCCCTCCTGGTGGCAGGGACGTGGAGAGGAAAACATAATGGTTTTTCTTCTTAATGAAGACAAGCAGGGATTTTAGTCTATGAAATACGAAGTTGGCTGTATCTTCTCATTGTCATCCATCCAAGTATCTACCTCCTCTACGTGGTGAGTTTGATAGACTCTGTTTTGTAGCACTAAGCGTGTGGACAGCACTGGTGCCATTTGGACCAGCAGGTTAGGAGTTTTATCGGCGGGGATGGGGATATGGAACGGTGCATGTGCAACGGCGAGCGTCATCGGTCAGTTCCGAGCCGTAAGCGGCCCTGCGTCTGGCCTGGCCTGTGTCATGGAAGGTCGGTCAGCGTTTTCATAGACATCTGTCCAGTGTCACCGTTCAGGTGAGCTGTGGTCAGAACTGCGGGCAGTAGGGACACCGGGCTCTTTCCTGCCCATGTTTGTTATCTCACGGTCTAATTGTCTTTCCATCTGGCTCTGGACGCCTGGCCCTCTGCTCCCTCCCTCAGGGATTCCCACGCCGCAGTTACAAGCCGGCCTGCGCGTGCTCTGCCCTCTGGCTGCACTGTCCCTGAGCAGCAGAGGACCAAAGTCTCGCTGTTCCACGGGGCACCTCCAGTGCCCAGCCCTGGGCCGGGGAGCTCCTTGGTGGCCCTTTGTGGTCTGAGGCAGGGGCCGGGGAGACCCGGAGCAGAGCCACAGCCCCTCCTCCCCGTCCTCAGATGTCACCTGGCCCAGGCGGTCTACCTGGGAGTCTTCTGCTGGAGCACCACGGCACTCACACGGTTCCCGCTCTCCCACCTGCGCTCACATTTACCCCATCCTGGTGCGGCTCCACACAGGAGCTCCGCGTGACGGGGAGCTGTGGGTCTCGGTATCTGCATGCTGTGGCCATCTAGGGCTCTCCTGGCCACAGAGCAACAGAGACCTCTTTTCCTGAATTCCTGGCCTGGTACCTGCTGTGTGTCGTCATCTATGACCAGCCCTGCAGAGGGAGCGTCTTTACCCAACTGCCGTAGAAGGAGAAACCAGGCCCCCTGAGGGCCGGATGATGGGACATCCGGCAGCCCGCGGACCCTGGCCTCCCTTTGTGATCCTGAGTCCATGCTCTTCCCCCCGGAGGCCGGTACTCTTGTTTATCCCCTGGCGGGAGGAGGCTGGGCCAGCTGTTCCTCAGCAGAGACACAAATGGAAGGTGTGCCAGCAAGCAGCCACTTGCTGGGACATCATGCCTGGGAAAATCAGCTTGGAAAGGAAGTCTTCTATGGCTCACAGGGCCCAGGTTTGGGCCTATGGCTTTGGGTCTGTGTCAAGTCAGGACAACTTCCAGGGAGCCCGCAGCAGAGTGGAGCGGCCCACCTCCAGGTGGCCAGAGGCCGAGGAGAGTAGAGAGCTCTGATAACATCCAGTTATTCTGTGAATGGATGGGCTCTCCCACGAGGTCAGAGCCGCATGGTGAGACCACCTCCCAACACCTCCTACATCATGTGCACACAGAGTCCACAGTCAGACCACTTCCCAACACCTCCTACATCATGTGCACACAGAGTCCACAGTCAGACCACCTCCCAACACCTCCTACATCATGTCCACACAGAGTCTACAGTCAGACCACCTCGCAACACCTCCTACATCATGTGCACAGAGTCCACAGTCAGACCACCTCCCAACACCCCCACATCATGTCCACACAGAGTCCACAGTCAGACCACCTCCCAACACCTCCTACATCATGTCCACACAGAGTCCACAGTCAGACCACCTCCCAACACCTCCTACATCATGTGCACACAGAGTCCACAGTCAGACCACCTCCCAACACCTCCTACATCATGTCCACACAGAGTCTACAGTCAGACCACCTCGTAACACCTCCTACATCATGTGCACAGAGTCCACAGTCAGACCACCTCCCAACACCCCCACATCATGTCCACACAGAGTCCACAGTCAGACCACCTCCCAACACCTCCTACATCATGTCCACACAGAGTCCACAGTCAGACCACCTCCCAACACCTCCTACATCATGTGAACACAGAGTCCACAGTCAGACCACCTCCGACAACCCCACATCATGTCCACACAGAGTCCACAGTCAGACCACCTCCGACAACCCCACATCATGTCCACACAGAGTCCACAGTCAGACCACCTCCAACACCTCCACATGATGTCCACACAGATCACAGTCAGACCACCTCCAACACCCCCACATCATGTCCACAGAGTCCACAGTCAGACCAACTCCAACACCCCCACGTCATGTCCACACAGATCATAGTCAGACCACCTCCAACACCCCCACATCATGTCCACACAGATCACAGTCAGACCACCTCCCAACACCCCCACGTCATGTCCACACAGATCACAGTCAGACCACCTCCAACACCCCCACATCATGTCCACACAGATCACAGTCAGACCACCTCCCAACACCCCCACGGCATGTCCACACAGATGACAGTCAGACCACCTCCCAACACCCCACATCATGTCCACACAGAGTCCACAGTCAGAACACCACCAACACCCCCACATCATGTCCACACAGATCACAGTCAGACCACCTCCAACACCTCCACATCATGTCCACACAGAGTCCACAATCAGAACACCTCCCAACACCCCCACATCATGCCCACACAGATCACAGTCAGACCACCTCCAACACCTCCACATCATGTCCACACAGAGTCCACAATCAGAACACCTCCCAACACCTCCACATCATGTCCACACAGAGTCCACAGCCAGACCACCTCCCAACACCTCCTACATCATGTCCACACAGAGTCCACAGGGTCAGACCACCTCCAACACCTCCTACATCATGTCCACACAGAGTCCATAATCAGAACACCTCCCAACACCCCCACATCATGTCCACACAGATCACAGTCAGACCACTTCACAACACCCCCACATCATGTCCACACAGATCACAGTCAGACCACCTCCCAACACCCCCACATCATATCCACAGAGTCCACAGTCAGACCACCTCCCAATGCGCCCACATCATGTCCACACAGAGTCCACAGCCAGAACACCTCCCAACACCCCCACATCATGTCCACACAGATCACAGTCAGACCACCTCCAAACAGCCCCACATCATGTCCACACAGAGTCCACAGTCAGACCACCTCCAACACCTCCTACATCATGTCCACACAGAGTCCACAGTCAGACCACCTCACAACACCCCCACGTCATGTCCACACAGAGTCCACAGTCAGATAAACTCCCAACACCCCCACATCATGTCCACACAGATCACAGTCAGACCAGCTCCAACACCTCCTAAATCATGTCCACACAGATCACAGTCAGACCACCTCCAACACCTCCCACATCATGTCCACACAGATCACAGTCAGAACACCTCCAACACCCCACGTCATGTCCACACAGAGTCTACAGGGTCAGACCACCTCCAACACCCCCATATCATGTCCACACAGAGTCCACAGTCAGACCACCTCCCAACACCCACACATCATGTCCACACAGAGTCCACAGGGACAGACCACCTCCAACACCCCCACGTCATGTCCACACAGATCACAGTCAGACCACCTCCAACACCCCACATCATTTCCACACAGATCACAGTCAGAAAACCTCCAACACCCCCACATCATGTCCACACAGAGTCCACAGGGTCAGACCACCTCCAACACCTCCACATGATGTCCACACAGATCACAGTCAGACCACCTCCAACACCCCCACGTCATGTCCACACAGAGTCCACAGTCAGACGACCTCCAACACCCCCACGTCATGTCCACACATTTCACAGTCAGACCACTTCCAACACCCCCACGTATGTCCACACAGATCACAGTCAGACCACCTCCAAAACCCCCACATCATGTCCACACAGAGTCCACAGTCAGACCACCACCCAACACCCCCACATCATGTCCACACATATCACAGTCAGACCACCTCCAACACCTCCACATCATGTCCACACAGATCACAGTCAGACCACCTCCAATACCCCCACATCATGTCCACACAGAGTCCACAGGGTCAGACCACCTCCAACACCCCCACATCATGTCCACACAGATCACAGTCAGAACACCTCCAAAACCCCCAGGTCATGTCCAAACAGAGTCCACAGGGTCAGAACACCTCCAACACCCCCACATCATGTCCACACAGAGTCCACAGTCAGACCACCTCCCAACACCCCCACATCATGTCTACACAGATCACAGTCAGACCACCTCCAACACCCCCACGTCATGTCCACACAGATCACAGTCAGAACACCTCCAACACCCCCACGTCATGTCCACACAGAGTCCACAGGGTCAGACCACCTCCAACACCTCCACATCATGTCCACACAGAGTCCACAGTCAGACCACCTCCAACACCTCCACATGATGTCCACACAGATCACAGTCAGACCACCTCCAACACTCCCACATCATGTCCACACAGATCACAGTCAGACCACCTCCAACACCTCCACATCATGTCCACACAGATCACAGTCAGACCACCTCCAACACCCCCACATCATGTCCACACAGAGCCCATAGTCAGTTCACCTCCCAACACCCCCACATCATGTCCACACAGATCACAGTCAGACCACCTCCCAACACCTCCACATCATGTCCACACAGATCACAGTCAGACCACCTCCAACACCTCCACATCATGTCCACACAGGTCACAGTCAGACCACCTCCAACACCCCCACATCATGTCCACACAGAGTCCACAGGGTCAGACCACCTCCAACACCTCCACATCATGTCCACACAGATCACAGTCAGACCACCTCCAACACCCCCACATCATGTCCACACAGAGTCCACAATCAGACCACCTCCAACACCCCCACGTCATGTCCACACAGAGTCCACAGGGTCAGACCACCTCCAACACCTCCTACATCATGTCCACACAGATCACAGTCAGATCACCTCCAACACCTCCACATCATGTCCAGACAGATCACAGTCAGACCACCTCCAACACCCCCACATCATGTCCACACAGATCACAGTCAGACCACCTTCAACACCCCCACATCATGTCCACACAGATCACAGTCAGACCACCTCCAACACCTCTACATCATGTCCACACAGAATCCACAGTCAGACCACCTCCAACACCTCCACGTCATGTCCACACAGAGTCCACAGGGTCAGATCACCTCCAACACCCCCACATCATGTCCACACAGATCACAGTCAGACCACCTCCAACACCTCCACATCATGTCCACACAGATCACAGTCAGAACACCTCCAACACCCCCACATCATGTCCACACAGATCACAGTCAGACCACCTCCAACACCCCCACGTCATGTCCACACAAAGTCCACAGGGTCAGATCACCTCCAACACCCCCACATCATGTCCACACAGATCACAGTCAGACCACCTCGAACACCCCCACATCATGTCCACACAGAGTCCACAGGGTCAGACCACCTCCAACACCCCCACATCATGTCCACACAGATCACAGTCAGACCACCTGCAACACCCCCACATCATGTCCACACAGAGTCCACAGGGTCAGACCACCTCCAACACCCCCACATCATGTCCACACAGAGTCCACAGTCAGACCACCTCCAATACCCCCTACATCATGTCCACACAGAATCCACAGTCAGACCACCTCCCAACACCTCCACATCATGTCCACACAGATCACAGTCAGACCACCTCCAACACCCCCATGTCATGTCCACAGGGTCAGACCACCTCCCAATTCGCCCCCCCATGTCACAGCCCAGTAGTACAGGGGACCATAGGGGACCAGGACCATGACACGCACCAAACAGTACTGACCAGGTGACCTGTGATAATTGAACCCACACCAGTGACCAGGGGACCAGGCTGGTGACACACACATCCCACACCACTGACCAGGCCTGTGACACACGCACTCCACACCACTGACCAGGCCTGTGACACACGCACCCCACACCACTGACCAGGCCTGTGACACACGCACCCCACACCACTGACCAGGCCTGTGACACATGTATCCCACACCACTGACCAGGCCTGTAACACATGTATCCCACACCACTGACCAGGCCTGTGATACATGCACCCCACACCGCTGACCAGGGGTCCAGGCCTGTGACACACGCACCCCACACCACTGACCAGGGGAGGATGGAGCTGGACAAGTGCTGGGCAGGGAAGGCTGCGGCAAGGCACCAATGGCCTGGCGTCTTTCCCGAAGCGTGCTCACCGCCCTAGCCACCTGAGGCGCTGGCGCTCACTAACGCTGGAGCTGATGGTGGCAGTTGAGGACCTTGTTTCCCCAAGCCACCTGACCGCAGCAGGAAGGACATCTTGGCTGAAGGCCTGACTGTCATGCTTCTTGTGCTGCTTTGGGGCCTTGCTGGGCCTCCGGCTGCTGACCACCCAGCTGACAGGACACAGGAACAACATGTCTGGCTACCATCTTAATGGAGTTATGTGTTCACAGGGTGGGAGCAATATTTTCTTTTACGATAAGGACAGAGAGCATCATCCTTTCCAGTTTTTTTGTTGTTGTTGGTTGTGGGGCCTGAACTCTGTCTGGGCCTGGGCGCTGTCCCTCAGCTCTTCAGCTCAAGGCTAGCACTCTACCACTTGAACCACGGTGCCACTTCCTGCTTTTTCTGCTTATGCGGTGCTGAGGAATCAAACCCAGGGCCTCATGCATTTCCTATCAACTTAAATGCTCACCTTCCAGCCCTCCAAACAGTTTTCAAGTTAAACACAAGTGTATTTAAAAAGGTGGTCTGAGTGACTGATGGCCTGGGACAGAGTGCAGCCACAGAGCTGGCCCCCAGAGCTGGAGCGGGAGAGGCCCCAGTGCCGGCCTGCGCTCCAGTGTGGGCTGTGCACCGTAGAACAGGTATGGTCCCAGAGCCCGCCCCGGTGGAGAGGGGTCTTTGGGGTTCTCTGCCCCAGTGCAGTGTGGGTTTTTATTCTTCTGTTGGGAGGCACAGGGCGATGTTAGGAGGCACTGGGTGCTGTGTAGAGGAGCTGGGTGCTGTGGTGAGGAGCTGGGTGCTGTGGTGAGGAGCTGGGTGCTGTGGTGAGGAGCTGGGTGCTGTTAGGAGGAGCTGGGTACTATGGAGAGGAGCTGGGTGCTATTAGGAGTAGTTGGGTACTATGGAGAGGAGCTGAGTGCTATTGGGAGGCTCTGGGTGTTGTTGGGAAGAGGTAGGAGTTGTTGGGAGGAGGTGGAAGCTGTTGAGAGGTGCTGGGTGCTGTGGTGAGGAGCTGGGTGCTGTGGTGAGGAGCTGGGTGCTGTTAGGAGTAGTTGGGTACTATGGAGAGGAGCTGAGTGCTGTTGGGAGGCTCTGGGTGCTGTTGGGAAGAGGTAGGAGCTGTTAGGAAGAGCTGGGTGCTGTTAAAAGGCGTTGGGTGCTGTTGAGAGGTGCTGTGTGCTGTGGAGAGGTGCTGGGTGCTGTTGGGAAGAGGTAGGAACTGTTGGGAGGCTCTGGGCGATTTTGGGAGGAGCTGGGTGCTGTTGAGAGGAGCTGGGTGCTGTTGAGAGGAGCTGGGTGCTATTGGGAGGCTCTGGGTGCTTTTGGGAGGTGCTGGGTGCTGTTAGGAGGAGCTGGGTGCTGTGGTGAGGTGCTGGGTGCTGTTAGGAGGAGCTGGGTGCTGTGGTGAGGTGCTGGGTGCTGTGGAGAGGTGCTGGGTGCTGTGGAGAGGTGCTGGGTGCTGTGGAGAGGTGCTGGGTGCTGTGGAGAGGTGCTGGGTGCTGTGGAGAGGTGCTGGGTGCTGTGGATAGGAGCTGGGTGCTGTGGTGAGGTGCTGGGTGCTGTAGAGAGGTGCTGGGTGCTGTAGAGAGGTGCTGGGTGCTGTGGAGAGGTGCTGGGTGCTGTGGATAGGAGCTGGGTGCTGTTGGGAAGAGCTGGGTGCTGTGGAGAGGAGCCGGGTGCTGTTAAGAGGCGCTGGGTGCCGTCAGGAGCAGAAGGTGAAGTGGACCCTCTGTGAAGGTCAGTCCTAGAACTTAGTTACAGAAGGTGTGTTATCGGCGACAGGGTGGGGCCTAGCTGAGCTGGAGGGAGGGGGCGGGCTCTCCAGAAAACCTCCATCTGCCTGACCTCCAGAATGTGGCACGCAGCCTGCTCCAGAAGATCCGGAGGGGCACTGGGGCGTGTGTGGGGTCTCCGAGGTCACTAAGTTCCTTGCCTTCCATGGCCCTGGCTGACCCAGGGCCAGGCAAACGTGCTTCCCGCAGGAGGCAGCCCCGAGCCGGGAGTCGGGCCTGGCGGGTGTGTCCAGGGAGGCAGCGAGGCTGTCGGGGGGCAGCTATGGGCTTCCAGGGTCGTGGCCGGCCTGGCGCTACCTGTCCTCAGGTGAGTTGCCTTGGCCAGCTCTGTTTGCATCTGTTTCCGGTGTTAGCTGTGGGGTGTGGCGTGGACACAGGTAGACTCATGTCTACACAGGTAGACACACTGGGCTCAACTTTCCGATCAACTTAATGCTAGTCTAATTAATCTGTTTAATGAAATCAAATTAAAGTATTTTATGGGGCAGATGTAACATTTGTTGCTGGCGTAATGCACTCTCGGGGACACGTGTGCTTGCCCGGAGCCCAAGGTTCTTGGCAGGCAGGGCGGACCGGGGCTCACTGCACCACCTCGGCCAGCCTTCACCTAGAGACCTTCTCCTGAGTATCGGCCGGAGGCTCGCTTTGCTTCCCCTTCACTATAGTATTTACCCCAGAGGAAGCTGGTTCAGCGCAGGTAGCAAAAAGGAGAGATTAAACTCAGGCTCTAGAGCTCAGATTCTAGCCAGCTGCCGCCTGTTTGTTACCAGAAGGCCCAGGTTCGAACCGGGCCTCAGACATCCGTCTCCCGTGGGCCCCTCCTCTCTCCTGCAGGCTCCACCGCAGAGCCTCCGGGCTCTCGTCTTCATCACTTTTGTGGTAGCATGACCACAGTCCCTCCACGACCGCCTCTGGCCCCCACGTTCATTGCCCTTCCCGCCTTCCGCGCTCAGTCTCTGAACCCGGTGGGGCTCCGGCTTTCCTACCCCACCTGTTTTGGCCTCTTCTCCCTCGACACACCCTTCCCACAGCACTCTTGGTCTTCCGAGAGCACTTCTGGGCTCAGAGCGAATTTCCCCACAGTGGAGCCGCAGGCAGCCCCTTCCACTCAGCCAGACTTGGATCTACCGCCTCCTCATCCATCCTGGCCACACTCGCGGACGCCCTGACTGTGAAGCCACCAGGCCAGGTGCAGCCGGTGATGGAGATGGATGAGATCTCCACCCGGCCCGGGGTGGGGGCCTGGCAGTCCCTGCTACGCCCGCGGCGCGGGGCAGCGCTTGCCAACGGGAAAGGGCTCCTGGGCGCTCACCTCCGAGCCTGCCAGACCGAACCCCAGAGAAGCTGGACTTCTGCCAGCAGTGGGGTGGGGAGCGGGGGTCTGACGCCAGCTCTATCAGTGTCATTTGGGTTGGTTCGGCTGATTGTTACGGTTTTCGATTGCTGAATCACCAATTTCCCTGAAACATAAAAGTGAAAAGGTGCAAGCAGTTGCGTGCTATGGTTTGCAGGTCAGGACTCTGGACGTGTTCTGGTAGTGGAGCCTGGCCTACACCACACGGCAGGCCTGCGTCCTCAGCCTCCTTCCCTGCTGGGCCTCCCCGGGGAGCTGGCCTTGGTCTCTGCTGATGTGTGTCCTGCAAGCCTCCAGCTGTGGTTATCAGCAGAATAATGTGCTCAGCTAATTATCCAGCCACAGAATGAATATTTACTGTGGGCTCAGTTTTCTTCTACAAATTTAAGACACACACATGCATGCCCATGCACACATGTGCATGCATATGCATGTGTACACACAGGCAGACACGGCTCATGCATGTACACACGGGGCATGATGGAGTACTTCTTCACTGGGAGACGGTCTGAACCCTTGAGCATCTAATTGTCATCCATCCCTGAGAGACGGCATGCATGCTTCTCTTCACAAAGGAAGCTGAAGTGCACAGGTGGCACACGTGCGTGGTCACTTTGGCGGTGCTTGGGAACCTTGGTATTAGATGTAGATGCAAGGCAGGACCCTCATTACCTTCACCGGTGTGACACGCAGGCGCCCCTCCGTCTGCACACGCTACGATGGTTCAGTTTCTCCAGGCTGGCTGATTCTGGAGAGCAAGGACCTGACAGGACCCCAGCAGAGGTGTGTCTCATCTCCCAGAAAACCAAACACCAAAACCGGTGTCTGGCACGAGTGTTGGGGACCGTGATCGGCTTTACTCAGTGGTCAGCCAGTGGAGGAGAGCTTTCATCCCAAATCACATCCCAAATCTCTACTCCAAGGCGTTGAGGTGTGTCAGACAGACAGGCAGTCTGGTAAAAGCAGGGATGCTGCGTCTCATCTGGGAGCAGCCACAGGTCATCCGGGAATGCAGGTGCCAGGTCGCTGGGGTCTTGGATCATGGGGACTGGAACCCTTTGCCTTGAGGAGAGAGACAAGACCATCCAGGACCAGGTGACCCTGTGCTGTCATCTGGACACAACATTTCTCAGGGATTAGCAAGTGAGTACTACCTGCAGGGCTGCTAGAATCTGACCCACACATTAAGTCCCTGAGAAACAATCTAGAAATGGCCATGTGCTAGAGGCAAAGCCCTGGGTCACTAACAGATGGTGAGCTGTGTGACCTCCATGTGACCTCCCAAATGAGTGGCTTTCAAGTCCTAAGAGCTAGAGTGTCTGTTCAGGTTTTTCCACTGTAACATGAAAAGAATCAGTGAGCAATCTACATATGGAAATATGACTAAATGTTATTGTCTTTTAGATTCCTGTTTTTATACAAATCTTCACTCCATTCTTCACCAGAGTGTGAACATTTGCAGGCTGATATGACTTTCCCTCACTGTGTTCCGAGAGGTACAGCTACTAAACACACAATTGCTCAGGGAAGCGTTGGAGCTGAATCCCGTCGAGCTGAGTGTGAGTGGATCTGCTGGCTGGAAGGCTTCCTTGGAGATGGCCCGGCCCCGGCAGGCCCTAGGACCCAGGTGGAGTCAGTCAGACCCCGAGGGATGGGGGTTTCTGAGGGTGCTGAGGCCCCAAGGAAGCCAGGAGGATGCGTCCAGAACAAGACCCAGGCAGGTGCGGGGCTGCTTGAAACAGGCCCCGTGGGCTGTCCACGTCACCGCCTCTCTCCTGGATGCGGTAGCTTCCCCGCCCGCAGATTTCAGGCCGCTTCCAGCTCCGCTCCACTCCACCCCGGGCCTGGGCTGGCCCTGCTCTGTTCATTAGAATGGGCACCTGTGTGAACTCACCGATGACACCATTAGCATGTGTTAGCACCGTTAGCACGCCGGGCCCCCACAGAAAAGCCGTGAGGCCGACTCTGGACAGGATCAGAAACCCGGCTGGTTTCCGCAGCTTTGCAGTGTGCGCTGGTTACACAGAGAAGAGGCTGGGAACAGCTAGGACAGGATGTCAGCGTGCCACGCTTAGACTTTCCCATTTGATCTCAAGAGCCAAGGGAAGTCCGTGGAGTGTGTAACTCAGTGGCCTCCCAGATAGGATCAGCCCCTGTAACTCAAGATGTCATCACCAGCGTGTCTCTGAGAGATGATACCTGCTCGCTCTGTTTTGTCCCCTGCTAAGATACGCATCGGCTGATTATCCCAATGGTCTTGGTGTAAGGTCCTTGGTCATTTGGGCAGAGCGATGACAACTATCAGTAGTCCTAGATGCCATTGGAGAGCTGATAATGGGCAAGATACCTACGCTTCCACCCAGCCATCCACCTTCTTACCCCTCCCCTCCCTCCATCTACCCACTCACCCATCCACCCATCCATCCACTCACCTTGTCACCTCTGACCTCTGCTGGGCCCAGCCCAGTCCACCTCCTCGCCGTCTCACAGGCCTCCCTGCCCAGACACTGCCCTTTCTTAGTCCTGTACTGTCGGTTTTCCCTCTCTATTGTTTTGTTCCAAGAGCAGACGAATGTGAGTTATTTCTCTACCCTTTAAAAACCCTCCCTTGGCATTTCTTTGTCCTGCAGCTATTGCCCCATTTATCTAGTTCCTTTTACAGCAGAACTCCTTGAAAGGGAAGTTCGGCTGCTCGGCTGCGGTCTGCCCCCTCCCACACGCTCCTGTGCACTCTTCAGGAAGCTGCTCTTGTCAAGGTCACCTGTGACCTCTGCCACATCTAACACAATGGTTGCTCTGTCCCCGTTCCTCCAGCCACAGAGACAGCCCACAGCCCTTTCTTCCCGAGCCCCCCTCCGCGTGGCCGGCAGCCCCGCACCCTGACGGCCTCCCTCCGGCCTCCCGCACCCCCTTCTCCCCTCAACTTTCTCCTCAGAGGGGGAGCATGCAGGCTCTAGTCCTTGGGCATTTTAATTCTTTTCCCACTTATGCAGATTTTTGGTCCCATGTAGTGAGTCCTATCGCGCACAACAGCCCTGCTCCTTGCTGCAGAAATTCACCTCGTAGCTCCCTGGGACATACAATAAGCCTGAACGGGTCTCTCTGGTCTTTTTCTTTTTCTGAACTGCATTAGATTCTCGCCCCAGACAAACCGACGACAGTCACACCCTCTCAGCCACTCAGCCCCAACACCAGAGGACATTGTTTATTTCCCCTTTTCTCTTCCTGTACTACTGAGCAGTCATCAAACCCCTGAGCAGCCCCTGGAAGGCATCGGCCATGCACACAGGCTTCCGGCCCCAGCCCCCTGCTGAGCTCACACGAACACCCCGCTAGCGCACGGGACCCCACAGTCCATTCTAACATAGAATGCACTTTCCTACAGAGCGGAAGTGAAATCAGGTCCTTCTCAGATTGGAAAGCAAATCACATAAGGTTTCTCCTTTAGGAAAAGAAATGTCTGTTGGTGTAACTGTTCATTTCTCCTGGGTAGTATTCTCCATAGGAACCTTTGCAGTATTGTTTTGTGTTTTTAAAACATGTATTTATGGTTATTTTTGAATAATTGTACAAGAGGGTTGCGATTCAACACGTCCATTTATGCGAACAATGCATCTTGATTAGAGCTGCGCCCTCCATGGTTCCCTCTTCCACCAGTCCTTCCGGACAATCCGCTCTCCTGCCCCTCCCCTCCTTCCCCTTCCTTTTCTTCTCCTCTGCCCTCACCCTCCTTCCTTCTCCTCTTCCTCTTCTATCAGCTATTCTTCCATTCACTTTCTCATTCTTGATCACAGGCTCTTTTGCTTAATCTTATCATCTTAATGAGGGCTCAATCAATATCCCATAAAAATTTTTGCCACACATATCTTGTATCTGCTCTTCCTATATATTTTTGTCTCCAGAAAATTTCTAACATGTAAACATTTCCGTATCTCCTTAATTCATTATCTCCTGACTAGAAGTTAAACCCGTGAGTAAAACAATCTTTGCCTGTCTTGATCCTATCTGAGAAGACATCATGCCATCCCTTTGACAAATGTTGATAGAAAGAAGGAGCGGATAAATTCAGAGCCATTTGTTGAACCTGAGACTCTTCTCAGCCATGCTCACACACCCTATGGGAGTGAGAGGTGAGACCTGTCTCCCTAGGCTCTTTCCTGCATGGAGTTAGAGAGGGAGAAGCGCGTTGAGTGTTTTCTGAGCACGCCCCTTACTTGAGAAGCTCTGGGCTTTCATGAGACACGTGCCCGTTTCTGCGGGACGGGTTCCTACTGCACGGGGCCTGGGGAGACTTTGGTCACATCCTGCCCTAGTCTCACTGTAGGGAGGAGAGGGATATACCGCTTCCCAGCCGGCCTCTGCTCCCTCCCAAGGCAAGTCCCGGTGCTCCTAATGCTGGCCTGCCAGACCTTCTGCAGGTCAGCCCGAGAATGCCAGTGGTCAGCAGGACCTCTGCCTCCCATTATAAATTAGAGGGAGACCGGCGCTGCATTCTTAATTGCTTCCCCCAGGGCTCTGCCGAGTGCGGTGCAGCTGGGGGTCCCCAGGCCCCCGCTGAGCGTGGCTGAGGGTCAGTTCTGAGATGCTCCCGGTCCTTCCCAGTCCTTGCCGAGAGTTCAAAGGAAGCTCCATGTTCACCCCATTAATATTAATTCCTTTGCTTTAGGGACTTGTCCTGTGACATATTTTCTTGTTAAATATTCATTGCTGGAGTGAGCAGTGCCCTGCGAGCTGATTATTACTGGGAGAAATTGAACAAATCTCCATTAGCTGCTGTGGACGACTGTCCCTGTCCTGTCCCCTGAACTCTGGGAGGTAGTGCCCTTGTCAGGGGGTTCGCCTACTCTTCCTCGGGGAGGGGGAGGCTGGCCGGCTCTCGGATGTCCTTGGCTTCCCCTTGGCTGTGTCCTGGGTTGTGGGACCCTGCGGGGCATAGCATGAGAGCAGCCTGTGTCCGTGGCTGTGGGCAGGGCTGCACCCTGTCTTGTCTGAATCCTTGTGGCGCTCCAAGAATGATACCCAGTGGGGTAGAAGGGATTTCTAGACCAAATCCTTGCTTTGCAGATAGGACACTGATAGTTATCTGTGAAGGTAAGAGGGATGGATCAAAATTGTATGTTGACTGGGGAGTGAGAAGCTCCATCACAGGGCTGGCTCCCTATTTGTGAAATCAGTCATGTGTACCCCGAGAAGATGCCACCGGTGACATTTAGATCACCAAAGCCCTTTAAAGTCAATTGTGATGACTAGCAGTCACTCAGTCTAACTTGAATGGCCACTGCCAGGTGCCTAGCACCGTCCAGGCACAATGGGACATGTCTCAGGCGAGCACCTTCCATGACTGGAGAACCTTATCCAGCTCAGGTGCAGATATTACCCACTATTCAACACCACCCACCGACCTACAGGTCTAGAAACATTCTTTCACTCTAACATAGGCAAAGCAGTTTCTACTGCCCGCCCTCTAGAACCTAACCTAACATCAGAAGTCCACTAAGAACCTGATCATTTCTTTCTGCACAACCTCTCTCCTAGGCATTCCTCAAAGGCGCTGGGACCCTCTTCCTTGCCGTAGAAAGTGCCCTCGGCCACTGTGGTTTTGGCCTGGGTCTTCTTTCATCCGTTCTCATTTCAGTCCTCCTGTCGATCTCCTTACCCGACACTGATGCAAAGGGACCCAGGGGAGCCACCAGCCTGTCTTTGGCATGCAGGGAGCTCCCCAGCAATCTCCCATGCTTCTGTGCGGAGCTGGGCATCCGTTCAGAGCAGGTGCGTTCCCCCGAGGTACCCAGGATGTCACCTGCAGACGCCATCTGCTGCTCCTACTGTTGGTTTTGTAGCAAGGGGTTTGCAGCCCCTTTCCACTCCCCAGGCTGAAAGGCAAGCCGAAGGGCGATGTCTGAGCTGTGTTCTTTAGGATTCGTGGCGGCTCTCTTGGTCATTTTCCTCAGGAGCCTCCAAAGACAGTTGTCCATGGTGGCAAAATGCCGGCTCACCCTGGCTTCTGGGGCTGAGGATCTGAGGCTGTGTCGCTGATTGCTGAGCCCTGGGCGCCTGAGTCCTCTGTGCAGCCTCTGCATTTGCTGGGCCTCTCCCCAGCCAGGCCTCACCGCCTGCTGTGTCTCTGCCTTCCTGCAGGGCGGACTTCAGCCCCCCTGCGCGTCCTGTGTTCACAAATGCTTCTCAGCTGTTGGCCCAGAACAGGAGGCCAGAAATCGCCATGTGATGGGAGGTGTCCACTTCCCTGAATGTGGGCTGTGGCTCCACCCCCAGCCATTTCCCCGGGAACTTAGCTCCTGACTACCTCGGGGCACGGCCCTGTCCTGTGCCCTACTCCCCATGGAGCTGAAATTCCCTTCCACGGCCTCGGCCGTCGGTGGCTTCATTCTCTGATTACGGAACATGATAATGACGGTCATTATTTGTCGACCACCTCTTCTGGCCCAAGCATTTTCCAGAAACGGACTCGCAGGATCCTATGGAAATTCCACATTGTAACGGCTTCAGGAACTTCTGTGCTGCTTTCTACTGTGGGTGCCCTCATGGTGGCCCTGCCAGGCGTGGGCGGGTCAATCTCTCCACCTTGGTGTCTTCTGGTTTTGGTAATACCGCCCTCAGCAGTGAGGATGGACACAGCAGATGAGTTTGTTAAAAACCAGGGCCAAGATGGGCCCACAGCTGTAGGCGGGATCACCACCGATCACTGCCTCTAGACCATGATGTGAAAATTCTGTCCTCTGTCCCTTGAACCCTTAGGGGTCCACTTAGAAAACAAAGGGACACCCATAGTCGCCCAGCACCATCCCACATCTGGGTAGCTTTGCAGCGGTTAGGATTTAACGTCGGGATTTGATGTCAATGTCTACAGTCCCCCCATCAGCGTGGCTTGTGTGCTAATCCTTGAACCTGGGGCTATTTATGGAGAGCCTTTCAGAAACAAGGGGCCGGGATTTCAAAGCAGTGTTGAATACTGACGGTGCCTGGTGTGTTTATGAACCGTGGGCCTCACGTTTGTCTGTGGTGGGGGTTTGGGAGCAGCTGCTACGTCTTGGGGCAGAGAGGAGTGAAGAGTTGCCTGCAGGCCCATGGGAAGGCAGGCACCCCAGAACACATCCCGGCAGAGGCTCACGGGGGTGGGGGTGCGGGGCTTCTGTCATGTCGGATGGAGCTGAGCCGGAATCAGGGTTTGACAGGCATGGTGGGAGATCTGGAATTGGGATGGACCCCAGGGGAGGGCTTCCTCTTCTGTGGCGTGGGGACCAGAACGGCGAGGTGGCCTGGCCTGCAGAGCACCCTTGGTGGGACAGTGTGGGGAGAGGAGCTGGGCAAGGAGTCTGAGCCAGCTCGGACATCACCCAGCAGTGCAACTCCGCAGCAGTGTCTCACCTCCCACGAGCCCAGGCTCTCAGCGTGGAGCACAGACAACTCCGTGTGCTTCGAGGTAGCTTGGAGAAGAAAATGAGGCTGTGCACAGAAGCAGTGGGCTCCGGGCCTGAGGCGGGTGCCAGGTGCCTCAGCTCCCTGCTCACCCAGTCCTACCTCCCTCTACCCTCGTTCCGGGACGTTGGCTCTAACACCGGGAGTGGTGCAGCGTCTCAGGCCTCACTTGCATCCAGTCAAGAGTCCTGGGCTAAGGATGCTCTCAGATGACACTTCCAACTTGGGTGCTTGCAGACTTGTTTTTATGCTTTTCTCAATTCATCAAGCTATCTGAAGTAAATGAAATTTTGCAATTAGCTACTTATTGTCCCCGAACTCAGTAACACAGGAATTGGGGATTGTTTTCCTCCGTCATTTTTGTCTTTCATTGTGCTCGGTAATGAATGGAGCCGTTTACGCGCAGGTAACCACGCAGAGTGACATGAGCTAATTGCATACTTTGCAACCTCAAATCAGCAGAATCTCACAATATATCATGATAATGCCCCTGTATTTCACCCAGGAAAGGCAGCTGAGTGCCGGGTTAATTATGCATGCATTTCATAGACTCGTGGTGCGGGGTTGGGTGGAAGGGTTGGGGCGGGAGAAGATGTGGAGTCAGCTCGGTGGGAGACTACACCCTTGTCGCTGCTGCCTGCATTTACTTGTACGACTGGATGAAGCCTGACCCTTGCAAGGCGAGTACCGCTGCGCACAATAGGTTCATCAGTAGTGTCACCGACTCACCAATAAACTTAAGAATTAGTAGACGGAGGAATTTTAGCTGTTTCTCAAAAAAAGTACATGAAGAAACCGAGGCCCAGGAAGAGGCCGTCCTATGCAGGCTTGACCTCAGCTCTTACTGGGCCACAGGCTGCCGGGGAGAGTTTCAACAAGGAAGACCCAGGAGTCCCTCTGGGCTGCCTGGGGTAGCTCACCTGCACATGCGCCATCACCTGGTCACACTTCCCGGACCCTTCCATTATCTTCATGACTCCAAATGGCGTGGTAGGACGTGGTGTAGGGAAAGCATGGCTCCCTCTGCTGTCTGAGGTCATCGCTGGGGACCAGAGCTGTGTGACTCTGGGTTGATCGTGGCACGGACTTGCTTAGAGAAATCTCCGCCTCAGGCCTAGGGTGCAGCCCTCAGCTTTGGGTCCCCCGTGGCTTGTTTGCTGCTCTCCACTGTGGTCCGTGTGCTACACGACCCTGTGTGTAGCCCTGCCCCGTCTGCCCAGGGACAAGGCCCAAGTGTGAGGACCTCGGGGACAATCGGGAGTTCAGAGCACCCCGAGACCCCCGCCCCTTGATGGCTCTGAGTCTGCCGGCGGTGTGCTGGGCCTCGGCTGACCCTCTGAGCTGAGGACAGAGCATGTGCACCTGCAGGGCAAGCTTTGTGCTTTTCCTGCCACACTGCCATGGTGTGCAGACAGAGGAAGGGCTCACTGAGTGTGTGAGACCTGCAGGTGATGATGCCGTGTGTGCCACGCAGTGCCAGCCTGGTGAGCCGGCCGGGGCCACCTGCAGATCCCACCGAGGCTGCTTGCTGCATCACCTGCTCTGCACAAGCCAGAAGGAGAGGGGTGGCGTGTCTCCAAGCCCAGCCCCGGGACGTGAAGGGAGGGGCGAGCACCACCAGAGGGAGGGGGGAGGAGGGTGGCTCTCTTCAGCCAGCTGAGTCACCGTGGGCCTCTGGTCACAGTTGGAAGCAGTCCCTTCGAGGGAGTGGCTTCAGGGGCCTGTGAGGTGCCCAGGCTGGTGTCCTGGCTGCCGGCTCCGGCTCTGAGCAGGGCCGTGTGCTCATGAGGGCAAGGCTGCAGTCGCTCGCCAGTTCTGTGAATGTCACCTCTCCAGAAGGTGCCTGGAGTACAGCCTGCAGCCCATCGGCACAGTCCTGGGAGAGCTGGGGGGTGGGGGGGATGGAACAGGAGCCACAGTACCGCGAATATTCACAGGGCCTGGGGGGCGCCTGCATGCAGACCCAAGTCCTCTGCAGGGCGGAGAATGGCGCCAGGACCTACGGCTGTGGTGTGGGCGAAGGGAGGGGGCGACGTGCTCCTGAGCGTGCGGAGGGAACCCTAGGACCTGCTTCCGGAGCTCAAGCCTGGAGACAGGCCAGTGCAAGCGGACCCTCCCTGCTCCTTGGAAGTTATTTTGACTTTTAATCGATGCTCAGTGATGACACATAGTTCTAGGGCACGGCACAAGGTTTCAGTACATGAACAGAATGTATAACCATCGGGCAGGGCCTGGCGTGGCTGGCCCCTCACACCTGTGCTGCTTCTCTGGACTGGGGACATGTCCCTACCAGCAGTGTTGAAATAGTTAATTGTTAGCGACCCTCGTTTAGCCCACTGTGCGACACACTCCAGGTGCACACCTGTGCTGACGGCACAGCAGCCCACCCTCCTCCTCCTTCCTTTCCCAGCCTCCCCCAGGAGCTCAGCCCCAGTGCCGGTCTTTGTGCCTCTTCACTTCGTGTCCTTCGGCTCCACCACGTTGTCGTGAATGCAAGGATTTATTATTTTCTGGCTGGAGTAATATGTCACTTGTGTGTGCACATCACGTTTTATTCACCCACTTATGCATCCGTGAGACAGGCTGGTTCCCTGGCTCTGCTGCCGTGGAGAGCGCTGGTGTCTCTTGGGCATGCTGGTGCCATCCACTCAGGTGTGGCCCTGCGGTGGGAGTGTGGGGTGACAGGGCAGTCTGGGAGGGGCCTGGTGTCACAGGCTGGCTGGGAGGATGAGTGGGGCCGGGCCTCTGACTCCTCGTTCCCTGGATCGGCCCCTTTCCTCGTCTTTTTTGTAGCCACCCCTCTCCCTGGGACGAGACGCTGTCTCATTGGCAGTCGGCGTGGCACTCCCCTGATGAAGAGCTGTGAGCACGTCCACGGCGCACATGTTTCTCGGCCACGGGTGTATCTTCTCCTGAGGCGGTCTGTTCACATCGGGCCCCCATCTTGCAGTTGGATTGCTTGGCAGTTTGGTGGCTGAGTGGCTTGAGCTCCTGTGCATTCTGGTTATGATCATTTCGTTTGAGTGGACCGTGTGCAAGTGTCCTTCTGATTTCCAGGGCTGCCTTTGCTCTGGGACTGCCTCGGTCATTCCCACTCTCAGGCAAAGCCCTGAGGCTGGTGTGGCTGCTTGGTATGGAGCACTGAGCAGCTCCTTTACCATCTCCTCAGCACACACACAGCCCTGCTCCTAGCTCCACCAGCACTAGTGTAACACAGGGCACGGAGAGGTCACTCATGTCCAGCCAGGGTGGTGAGAGGGTGAGGGGTCACTGTGTCCAGTCAGGTGGTGAGAGGAAGGACCAGAAGGGAGCACTCATGAGGACCAGGTGTTAGAGGGGGAGGACTAGGAGGGAGTACTCATGCGAGGGAGGAAGACCAGGTGGGTGAGAGGGTGGAGGACCAGGAGGAAGCACTCATGAGAGGGAGGAGGACCAGATAGGAGCCTTTGTTCCATGTGCGAGAGGAATGTCTGACAACCACGGTGATAGTTATTTGAGAGAGCTGTGCCCTAGCTTCCCACGCAGTGGGTGCAAGGAGAGTGAGCCTCATTCTCAGGAGCAGTGAGGTGGGTCTTGAGGAAGAGCCAGGGCAGCGGTGCCAGGCCTCAGTTAGTGCTTTGCTCCTGACGCTGCCCTTGTGGGGTATGGTGCCACATCTGGGGACATGTTGGGGGGTGTACCAGGGATGATGCCCTTGGAGAGGCGATCAGAATCTATGGGTGAATGAATCCTCCGTGGCAGGAACCTTCCAGAGCCCATGATTGACTTGCTTGCTGCCTCCCCTCTTCCTGTCCCATCACAGCTTCACACACGCACCAGCCCGTGACCAAGAGGCCCCATGTGGACTTTGGAGGCAGGAACACGGGCCCTCTCCACTTCAGCTTCCCACGTGCCTCACCACTCGCTCACCTGTAATGTGGAGATTGTTGTCTCTGGAAATTTGTGAAGAACAGAATGGAGGTGTATAATATGTCTTTTGAATAGTCAGCATTTATTAGACAATAATCATTATGATGGCTCCTGGGCTAGAGTGAGCAAAACCATCCATTACTTCTTTATGGGAAGCCTGTGTATGCTGAGGATACAGGAAAGAATGAGCTAAAAAGCCAAATTGGAAGCCAGCCTGTGGGAGCATTTGTTCCAGTGGAGATGGGCAGGCTGTGATCCGCAGCGGGGGTCCAGACAGGGGCTTGAAGAGGCAGGCGGGGAACGTCGGAGGGGGCATCCTCAGGAGCAGGTAAGAGGGCAGCCCAACTGACCAGGGAGAGGTGGGCAGGAGGTGCCCCAGTTAAGCAGGAGTGACCAGGAACAGGGTCAGCAGAGGGAGCGAGGATGCATCAGAAGGTGGCAGGCCCATGCCGAGGGCCCTATGGGAGAAGCTGTGACAGTTTTGAGCAGTAGTTTACATGGAAGAAAGACTTAGAGCAAGTGTGTGGTGCAACCTGAGCTCCATTTGAGAAGTGGGCTGGGTGTGACCTGGTGGTGCTGGGGTCAGAGGGACGGGTACTTAGTGGTGTTTTGTACACTCAGAATGAGCTGAGACCAGCACCTGGATGAGAGGGGACTCAGGGTAGAGAGGACACTGTGCTGGTTCTGGAAGAAGCCTAGTGGTAGAGAGGATAGCCTGATGGGCTGGCTTGGGGCAGGGGCAGCTGGCATGGGTGGGTGGACTGGGGGCAGGGGCAGCTGGCGTGAGTGGGTGTGGGGGGTGGACTGGGCACAGGGGCAGCTGGCATGAGGGGGGGCTCAGCACACAGCACGGCACTCAGAGCATGGAGGGATCTCCATGGGTGGATAGGAAAGTCTGCGTTTGGGCACCGAAGTAAGCCGGGAGAGTGACAGAGGGGTGTGTAGACTTTTGCATCTGCTTTCTCCTTGAGATAAGAAAGTTATTACCTGAGTAAGAAGCAAGGGAGGAGAGGCTGGAGTTTGGAGGGAGAGAATGGAGTCGGCCTGAGGAACGGAGGTGGCCTGTGGGCAGCACAGTGCTCCATTCCAGCTGTGAGCCTGTACCAGCGGCATAGCCATGTGTCTATGCAGGCATGGAGGTGTGTGATGCTCTTGGTCTGCACGGATGGCAGCTGTGCACTAACTACCTGGTGAGCGCTAGGTGGATCTGCTGGAGGAAGTATGGGGAAAATAACTCGGAGGTGTGTGGGGAGCTGTCCGCGAGCATGGCGCCTGAGGCCCTCATGGTGGAAGGCAGCTGGCGAGGGCCGGGCCTGTGAAAGGTGGAGGTAAGTGTGTTAGGACACAAGTGGAGTTGGTAAGAAAAAATAACAAACCACACTGAAAGTTCGAGTGGATGGTCTGAAAGGTGGGATTGAATGGAGGTGTTAAGGCTGGAAAATGTTTGATAAGGGCAAAGCCTTGGGCTTGGCAGGGGTGAGTGGAGGCCACCAGAGAGTTCTGGTGTGACTGAGGATAGTGTGAGTTCTGGTGTGACTGAGGACGGTGTGAGGAGCAGTGTGACTGAGGATGGTGTGAGGACCAGTATAGCCTGAGGACAGTGTGAGGACCAGTGTTGCTAAGGATGGTGTGAGGACCAGTGTGACTGAGGATGGTGTGAGTTCTTCTGTGACTGAGGATGGTGTGAGGACCGGTGTGACTGAGGATGGTGTGAGTTCTGGTGTGACTGAGGATGGTGTGAGTTCTGGTATGACTGAGGATGGTGTGAGGGGCAGTGTGACTGAGGATGGTGTGAGTTCTTCTGTGAATGAGAATGGTGTGAGTTCTGGTGTGAGTGAGGATGGTGTGAGTTCTGGTGTGATTGAGGATGGTCTGAGTTCTGTTATGACTGGGGATGGTGTGAGGACCAGTGTGACTGAGGACAGTGTGAGGAGCAGTGTGATTGAAGACAGTGTGAGGTACAGTGTGACTGAGGATGGTGTGAGTTCTGGTATGACTGAGGATGGTGAGTTCTGGTGTGACTGAGGATGGTGTGAGGAGCAGTGTGACTGAGGATGGTGTGAGTTCTGGTTTGACTGATGGTGTGAGTTCTGGTGTGACTGAGGACAGTATGAGGGACAGTGTGAATGAGAATGGTGTGAGGAGCAATGTGACTGAGCATGATGTGAGTTCTGGTGTGACTGAGGATGGTGTGAGGACCAGTGTGACTGAGGATGGTGTGAGGACCGGTATGACTGAGGATGGTGTGAGTTCTTCTGTGACTGGGGGTGGTGTGAGTTCTGGTGTGACTGAGGATGGTGTGAGGACCAGTGTGACTGAGGATGGTGTGAGGACCAGTGTGACTGAGGATGGTGTGAGGGACAGTGTGACTGAGGATGGTGTGAGTTCTTCTGTGACTGGGGATGGTGTGAGTTCTGGTGTGACTTAGGATGGCATGAGTTCTGGTGTGACTTAGGATGGTATGAGTTCTGGTGTGAGTGAGGATGGTGTGAGGGACAGTGTGACTGAGGATGGTGTGAGTTCTTCGTGACTGGGGATGGTGTGAGTTCTGGTGTGACTTAGGATGGCATGAGTTCTGGTGTGACTTAGGATGGTATGAGTTCTGGTGTGACTGAGGATGGTGTGAGGGACAGTGTGACTGAAGATGGTGTGAGTTCTTCTGTGACTGGGGATGGTGTGAGTTCTGGTGTGACTGAGGATGGTGTGAGGACCGGTGTGACTGAGGATGGTGTGAGGAACACTCTCTACACTGCGGTGGTGGTGGTGCTTGTGCGGCGGGAAGTGCAGCATCACGGGGGGGTTGCAAGGACAGGTCCCTCTGCCACATCTGTCCAGGGCTGCGTTGTTTGGAGAGAGGCAGGGAGCCACCTTCAAAGGAGTTAGAGGTCTATGAGAGTCTGAATTCCAGGCAGACGAAGGAGGTAACAGGAGGCTCAGGTGGGTGAAGACACAAGGGTCATGGCTGCCGGTGGCCATGGGAGAGGAGGGCAGAGGGCGTGTGGGAGCTGGGGTGGGCGCATGTGAATGAGGGCCAGCAGGCTGACTGGTGGCCGTGACTAAAGGCCTGATGTGGCCTGTGGCTGAAGGTCAGCAGAAATCACAGTTCCACGGGTCACTGCTGGTACGTTCTGGAACTTGGGTGATCAGTTCTGAGTGCAGCGTCTGCAGGGGCCAGAGTCGTGTGTGCCTCCGGATTCCTGTACTGAACCCCAACCCCAGGCACAGGGGTGGATCCAGAGCCTTTGGGAGGGGACGTGTTCATGGAGGGAAAGTCCACAGAGATGGCAATGGACTGGCTCTGCCTCCCAGCTCTCTGGGCATGTCCAGTGCATTTCTGAGCATCTTCGTGCACACGTCCTTGACATGACTTTCACAGTCCAGCTGCCTGGATGTCAGGAGCGCGGAGGGGTAGAAACTGACCTCCAGACATGATTCAAGTTCAGGAAGGCTGTCAAAGGAATGGCCCTGGCGACTGAGAGGCCTAGGTCATTCTTGCCTCTGGATGGCCATGAATCACGAGTCCAACATAAGGTTTCTGCGAAGCTGAACTGGTTTGACAGGTTAGAAACTCGGAGGTAAGAACCCAGTCTCTGCGTGTGGTGAGCCGGGCAGGGTCTGAGTGGAGACTGTGGCGGGGGCAGACGCCTTGTTCAGCCCAGAGCAGTCATTCAACGCTCAGAGACCTTAACAGCCCTGTGCTCCATGGCTCCAAGCCCAGCAGGACAGAGGCCCAGGCCAATGCTGTTCACCATTCTGGTCCAGCTGAGACTGAGCACTGCTGGCTGGGAGAAAGGGCAGCTGCAGCAGGGGCTGGATGCAGGACCCACAGCACACGTGTGAGGCCGTGGTGTGCTGCAGGCTGGTCACACAGCACACAGCACACATGAGGCAGGCAGCTGCCCACGCTGCACACAGCATGCGTGTGAGGCCGTGGTGGCACTCTCAGGTGGAACGTGGAATACAGATGGTTGCTCCTAGACTGCTCCTGGCAGCCTCTCCAGCAGGAGCACGGCTGTGGGCCTGTGTGTACAGCGTGGGTGTGGGTTCGTGTGTGCAGCGTGGGTGTGAGCTGTTGGGGAGGGAGGTCTGCCTGTCATTGTCCTCTGCAGCCTCTTCCCAGCTCTCCTCGCTCCCCGCTCTCGCTCACTGGATGCCCTGTGCACAGCCCTCCCAGCTCACCGGCTCTGCCGCCTGCCCGGCTGGCTCCTTGCTGGCCGCAGGGCAGGTGCACACGTCCTCATTCACAGGCCCTGCTCAGAGCTAGAGCGAGGGGAGGGTGGAATGTGCACCAACGTCCAACCGCGGCCCCACTCCACCCGAGATGGACACTCACCAGCTCCCCACGGCAGCGAGGCTCCGTTCCAGGGGTGCAAAAATGGGGGCTCCTCCTGGAGGGCTTGATCCATGATCTTTTCTGCAGTGTCACCCTTCAGCATTCTGCTCTTCAGCCCAAAGTGCCGCCTCAGTCCAACCTGTTTCTCTGTGTCTGCCCACACTCATTCCACCATTGTGCACCCCAAGTTCAGAGGGGCCCCATCCCCTCTGCCATTTCCGCACTGCTTTCTCAACACCGTGGCCCATTTGGCCTGAGCCCTGACTCCCATGGGACTGCCAATGACTTCGAGGTGCCTCCTCAGATGCATCGCTCCTCTGTGCCCTCAGATACATGCATCCTCTGCCCTCAGACCCAAGGGTCCTCTCTGGAAGCCTCAGCCAGTTACCCTCCATTCACAACACGTACTGCGCCCTCTCATCTGCAGCTCGGCGCTCACGCGATCAGCTCCGCCTCAGCCCACGCTCCTCCTGACTGCCTTTTATTTACCTCTTCCTAACTCTCATCCTTGGAGGCAGTGATCGGACATACCCGTCCTTCCTGTACATGCTGTCAGGGCTCGGCACGCTGCCCTGTAGGAGGAGAGATTTTGATTGAATCGATAAGTGTATGCGATAGCTAATTCCAGTGTCTACTGGAGGAAGTGGCATGAGTTCTCCGGGTTTAGCTTCCTCACCTTGAGAATAAGTTAGGAATACCCACCTCTCAGAGTTGGCGTGAGATTTAAAATAAATCACCAAGGCCGGACGCTCAGCCAGTCACGGGGCAGCTGCCCATTCCATGCCTTGAAGTCTGGGGTTCTCTCACTGGTGTGCTGTTCTCTGTGGAGGGGACACACTCCAGATGTGTGCGAAGACGGTCTGAGTTCGGGGCACATTGGTCCCGCACCCCACGTGCCCATGGCTTCTGACGGAGATGAGCAGTGCTGCCTCCACTCAGCACGCCGAGGTCGGGAAGCTGGGAGTAGACTTGCTGGTCAGAGACCCCGTACGCGTGCGCAGATGCCTGGCTGTGATAGTCGGGTTTGTTGGATGATATGGAAACCCGTGGTGAGGCTGGTGGCATCTTCGTTCTGCCTTCCTGGTTGTTGATGAAAGCAGGGAATCGCGGCGCTCCACAGGTGCCGGGCTGCCAACCTGACTCCGTGCTTGCCGGACACAGTGCCTGCTTTCAGCACCGCGGACAGCGCAGGTCCACTGCTCATTTCTGCTTTCAGCACCACGGACAGCGCAGGTCCATTGCTCATTTCAAAGGCTCTCATGGTCTGGAACTCTGAGCCGTCTGAGCTGATGCTTCATGAGAGTCTGGCTATGTTCTGTTTATTGTTCTCCATTCCATGGCTTACGGTGGCTTTGCGAATGCTTCATTTGCTCAGAACCTGGAACAAAATGCCGTATGCAGACCTGCAGATACCTAACATTTCTGATTTGAGAAGCAAAACGCAGAAAGAGGGATATTACTTTTGAATTGAAGTGTTTGTAAAATTGAATACACACTTTCTTTACATAAAACATAACTTAAACACTCATTGGTGATGTTGTAAATACCAGTTATATACAGAGACTGGGGGGGGCCTGCCACCCTTCCTCTGTCTACCAGGTGGCCTAGGCACAAAGCAGCTGTTGAGCATTTCCCTTCTCATGAAAAGCTGCTATCAGTTTTTGTGAGATAGATCTATTTCTAGGTGTTTAATTTTCTACCTTTCTAATTCTTTGAAATACTTAATACACACACAGGCACACGCACACACACACAGGCACACACACACACACACACACACACACATACGGGTGCGCGCACACACACACACACACACACACACGGAAATCAAATGCAGTTTGGAAGGGGGAGCCATGGGGACCAGAGGGCATAGCGGAAGAGGCAAATGCGTTCAAGTGTGTTGTGCACATCGATGGAATTATCACGACGCGATTCCTTTGTGTTATGAATGCATGTGAATTCAAACATTTTTAATGATATGTTTTCATATATGTATTTGATATTTATTTTAACTGAATATGGCTCAGGTGATGGTTCAAGGTGGCACGCACTAGGGGGTAGTGAGAGGAATTGTTTGGTGGGTGGCCTGAGTGCTCACGGGAAGATGTTGATGAGCGATGGTCTTGTGAACGAGGCCTTGTCTTGGAGGGTGGCAGCGGCTGCAGGTCTGGGTGGTGTTGGTGGAGGGGTGGGGTGGGTGGCAGCGGCTGCAGGTCTGGGTGGTGTTGGTGGAGGGGTGGGGTGGGAGGTCAGGGTGATTGAAGATGTGGGTCAGCCGTGGGCCTGATCCTTGGCAGTTTGTGTCCTTGCTACATTGGAGCGGTGTGACCTAGGATGAGACTTGCCTGCTTCCCTCTGGAGTTCCACCTGTGATGAAGGAGCCATGCCATGCTGGGACTCCAGGCTCCATGATGGAGGGACTGTGGCTCCAGGCCTGGGAAGTCCCCACAGACCACAGGCTTTGACTTGGTGGGGGAGAGTTAACAAGCTCCACCCATTGTCTTGTATACACTCTGCTGCTAAGGAAACATCATAACTGAGTAAACAATGCAGGAAACAGGTTTGCCTTTGCCAGGGTCTGTGGCTGGTGAAGGCCTTGATGGTGCAGTCATAAAGAAGCGCAGCCTTGCCAGACAGGCCTGGAAGGCAGTGTGCAGGGCCCTTGTGATTCACAGGGGTTCGGCAGCTCTGGAAGGTGCCACCCTTCAGTACCGGGGCATTGAGGGTCACTCCAGGTCATGGCACTAAGAGCGCAAGTTTTGTTCCTGGTCACTTGGGGTGGAAACTTGTGGGGTACACAGGCAGCAAAGATGGCCCTGAGAGGAAGTTGAGTGGGCAGAGCTGATTTGTTTACATTCAGTGCGTGAACAGCTCATGGAAGCTTAGGTGCATGATAGGGTGTGACCTTTACAGTGATTGGTTGGTTCAATTTCCTCCCCTCCCATGCAGTCTTGCTTTAAAAAGTGCTTGCTGTGTGTTAATAAACGAGTTCCTGCTTGACTTGACTCCCTGCTGGGTCTGCTTTTCTCCTGGGCTCAGGGAGGTTGGGGAACGGGCGAGTGGTCACACTTACCTTTCCTTGGACCCCGTCCATCCTTTGTGGGATGGACAAAGACCGACAGAAACTGGCTTTTTCCCTTTAACACTTAAGATATCAAAATGATCACTTTTGGTGATCTCAGTGACTGGAAGATCACCAGGCATGGTGAGCATGCCTGTAATGCCAGCTCTCAGGAGGTTAAGGTAGGAGCGTTCTAGGTCAGTCTGCACTGTGCAGTGAGATCTTCCCTTAAAATCACTTTTATTCAGGGGCACAGATGGTGGAATCGGTCGCTCTGTGGCCAGCATGATGCAGAAGACCTCCGTGCGGAGGCTCAGGGGGTGAGAGACCCCAGGAGAGAAGAAGCAGAATCTTCCAGAGCAGCGTGGTAGTACCGACGCCCCTCCCTCCCCAAGGAGTAGCCCTGCTGGGCCCACATCACCCCACGCATCCCCAGGGCATCCCTGCTGCTCTTCTGAAATCCCATTTCCTTGGTTTTTCTTATCTCTGAGGTGACAGGATGACATTTTAAAAACACTTTACACATTCTAGGGGGAGCTGGAAGCGAGGATGACAGATTAAGCAGTCCAGTGCTTGAAGTGCTGGGTTTCATGGCTGTCTGGCCCTGTCCTCTACAGGCCCTTGACGAATGCCCATCTCAGCCCATGGTGGCCAGGATGCCTGTGTCTGGTACTGCGGGTCTGGTAGCACTCCCCTCCTGTGGATGAATGCTGGGGCCGCAAGATGCCCACCATCAGCTCGGTCCAGCTGCTCAGAGAGGCCAGAGAGACATGGGAGAGGAAGGGGAGGGACATGGGACAGGAGGAGGGACATGGAGAGGAAGGGAAGGGACATGGGAGAGGAGGAGGGACATGGAGAGGAGGAGGAGGGACATGGAGAGGAGGAGGAGGGACATGGAGAGGAAGGGGAGCGACATGGGAGAGGAGGAGGGGCATGGAGAGGAAGGGGAGGGACATGGAGAGGAGGAGGAGGGACATGGAGAGGAAGGGGAGGGACATGGAGAGGAAGGGAAGGGACATGGGAGAGGAGGAGGGACATGGAGAAGAGGAGGAGGGACATGGAGAGGAAGGGGAGCGACATGGGAGAGGAGGAGGGACATGGAGAGGAAGGGGAGCGACATGGGAGAGGAGGAGGGACATGGAGAGGAGGAGGAGGGACATGGAGAGGAAGGGGAGGGACATGGAGAGGAAGGGAAGGGACATGGGAGAGGAGGAGGGACATGGAGAAGAGGAGGAGGGACATGGAGAGGAAGGGGAGCGACATGGAGAGGAGGAGATGGGAGAAGAGGAGGAGGAGGGACATGGAGAGGAAGGGGAGGGGAGCCAGGGCATCTCTTCCCCTCATGGACGTGGCAGCCCCTCTGGGAGCTCTGCCCCCATCCCTTTCCAGGAGGATGCCACTCTGTCCCTCAGGTCCCCTCTGCTCCTCTTCCTTTGTCACATCTCCAAGGGTAGCCATTGTCACTGTCTTTGGAGAAGCGGCTCCCTGGATTGCCCTTGTCTCTGGCTCAGGCACCCAGTTCCCCCAAAGCTAACCCTCTCTTTAGCTCTCAGCGTGGGGTCCCTCCCCACAGGTCTTCAGAGGACACCCGTCACCCGCAGCTCGTGGGCCTCGGTTACCCTCCCCGTCCCCGTGCCATCACGCACCCCCTACGTGAAGTCTCCCGGCCCTCCTCTGCCCCGTTGCTGACCAGACATACACGCATCCAACACGCGCAGATGCTTTCCTCCAGATGCATTTTCTGACCATCCCAATTTGAATCTGCCACCAGAGCAATAACAGGAATAGGTGCTTCTCCACAGACGGTGGGACTGGGGAGTCAGGACAGCTTCGATGGCACACCCTGGCACACAGTAGCAGGAGTGTGTGCTCCGCGACCCGGTACCAGCCGCATAGCCACAAGGACGGCAGAGAGGCAGCCGTCTGGCCCCACGAAGGGTGTCCAGCAAGGACGGCCAGTGTGTGCTTGGTGGTGGAGACGGAAAAAAGAAAATGTTCTTGTTCCTCCGCATTGCAGACTGGTGCTGGGGACGGCAGGAGTGGTCGCACCACCCCTAAGTTAGAGCTAGCGAGCTGGACGTTACATTCTGGAGGATTAAACCTGGCAGGTAGAGCTGGGTGTGAGCTTGGACATGCCTACAGTACTTACAAAGCGGAGTCACAATGAGGGCACATGAGGATGGCCCAGAAAGGGCCCATGAGGAGGGGAGGCCAGGTTGGGCCAAGAGGCTCGGCGGCGGGAAGCATGTGGGGCTCAGAGTGGAAACTGAGGCAGAGGGTCACAGACAGAAAGACAGACAGGGACAGGGACTGCATGAGAGAGCCGGAGGGGGACAGGGGAGAGAGAGATGTAAAGGGGTGTAGGGAGGCACCCACAGGTAAGTCAAGTCAGAACTTGGAGTCCATTCATCATACACACTTTCTCTTTTATTCAGATGCACCATTGGGAATTTCATGACTTAAACCCTTGTGTGAATAACAGGACCCAATTCTGTGTGGAGAATCACAGCACCCAATTCTATGTGGAGAATCACTACAGAAGAAGAAAAAAGCTGCACAGCAACCCGCTAGGAGCTCATGGAGGTCACACCAGGAAGGACAGAGGTGTGGACGAGGAAGATCACACCAGGGAGGACAGAGGTGTGGACGAGAGAGATCACACCAAGGAGGACAGAGGTGTGGACGGGGGAGATCACACCAAGGAGGACAGAGGTGTGGACGGGGGAGATCACACCAGGGAGGACAGAGGTGTGGACGGGGGAGGTCACACCAGGGAGGGCAGAGGTGTGGACGGGGGAGGTCACACCAGGGAGGGCAGAGGTGTGGACGGGGGAGGTCACACCAGGGAGGGCAGAGGTGTGGACGGGGGAGGTCACACCAGGGAGGGCAGAGGTGTGGACGGGGGAGGTCACACCAGGGAGGGCAGAGGTGTGGACGGGGGAGGTCACACCAGGGAGGGCAGAGGTGTGGACGGGGGAGGTCACACCAGGGGGGACAGAGGTGTGGACGGGGGAGGTCACACCAGGGAGGGCAGAGGTGTGGACGGGGGAGGTCACACCAGGGGGGACAGAGGTGTGGACGGGGGAGGTCACACCAGGGAGGGTAGAGGTGTGGACGGGGGAGGTCACACCAGGGAGGGCAGAGGTGTGGACGGGGGAGGTCACACCAGGGAGGGCAGAGGTGTGGACGGGGGAGGTCACACCAGGGAGGGTAGAGGTGTGGACGGGGGAGGTCACACCAGGGAGGACAGAGGTGTGGACGGGGGAGGTCACACCAGGGAGGACAGAGGTGTGGACGGGGGAGGTCACACCAGGGAGGGCAGAGGTGTGGACGGGGGAGGTCACACCAGGGAGGGCAGAGGTGTGGACGGGGGAGGTCACACCAGGGAGGACAGAGGTGTGGACTTGGGCTGTGTGAGAATGGAAGCTGTGAGCGATACGATGATGTGGATCTCACTGTGGAGATCTCCTGTGTGGAGAGTGCGTGTGAGAGATGGGAGGGTGTGCCTGTGGCCTCCTCCGTGGAAGTAGGAAAGAACTGAAATGTGGTGCCCAGAATTTGCTGCCCCTGCGGGAAGCAGAGAAGAATGCCCCGGGCCTTGATCCCCGCTGCTTCCTGGGGCGCTGCCCTTCCCGGTGAGACCCCAGACCCCAGCAAACCCAGACCCCAGGCCCGGCTGTCGGCGGGGGTTCTGAAACCTCTGCTCCCTGATCAGGGGATCGCCCGACGAGCCGGGAATCCCAGCCGCAGCCGCAGCCACAGTGAGCGCACTGACCACACTGAGCCAACACTGATTGGGCCCGTGATGGCTGCGACCGAACCGGAAGGGTGGGAAGGGTGCTGATAATTCTGGGGTTTGCAGAAATCTCACGTCTGGCCTCTGCGGGGTCCACGTCTGGACTCCGCGTGTCTGTGCGATGTGTCTATACGTGTGTGGTGTGTGTGCCTGTGCATTTATGTTCCTGTCTGTGTGTCTCTGTGCGCACTGGTGTATGATTTTGAGTGGATGCCTGTACCTTGTGTGTCCGTGGGTTTGCGAGTGTGTCTGCTGTGTCTGTGTGAGTCCGTGTTCATATGTTTGTGAGCATGCATGTGCCTCTAAGTGTTTTTTGTATTGCATTTATTTGCATGTTTGTATGTCTTTATGTGTCTGTGTGTATGCATGTGCCTTTGCTGTGTGTCTGTGTGCATGTATGTGCCTGTGTGTCTATCTATGAGCCTTGGTGTTTCTGTGTGTGCTTTGTGTGTCTCTGTGGTAGGGTGTGAAGAGCGCACATGGCTGTCCCTTTGGGAAGAACTTGCCCCAGGAAGCCTCAGAGGGCTCAGGCCCCGAGTCTGCGCTCTCTTCCCCCAGGCTGAGACCTCTTCTGCTTGTGAGGCTCATGTGTGCATTGCAGTCTTTGTTCCCATCACTCGTGAACCACAGCTGCTCTCTCTGAGTGACAACACCTTGAGGGTGGCCCCGTCCTCCTCTGTGTCCTCCGGCCGTGGAAATGAAGCCTTGCCGATCACGTGCTCACATGCAGACCTGACAGTCAACACGAGGTTGCTTTTGAACGAAGGAAATGCTCTGTGGAAGCCTGTGGTTCCTGTAGGTTTGATGAGAAGGTAGTGAGGAGCGAAAGGGGTCACGGGTGTGTGGGGGGGGGGGCGCGGCAGATCCTGTTGTAAGTCACCCCTGGTGCTGACAATCTCAGGGTCACCCTGAGGTCGCCCCCAGTGCTGACCATCTCGACTGTGGCTGTAGTGATGATCAACAGGCAGGCAGAGACAGTGTGGGTGGTGGGGACAGCTTGGGCACTGTGAAGAAGCTAGAGGAGGAAGAGCAGGAGGAAGAATTGGAGGAAGAGCAAGAGGACGAGCAGGAGGAAGAGCAGGAGGAAGAGCAAGAGGAAGAACAGGAGGAGGAGCAGGAGGAAGAACTGGAGGAAGAGCAGGAGGAAGAGCAGGAGGAAGAGCAGGGGGAAGAGCAGGGGGAAGAGCAGGAGGAAGAGCAGGAGGAAGAGCAGGAGGAAGAGCAGGAGGAAGAGCAGGAGGAAGAGCAGGAGGAAGAGCAGGAGGAAGAGCAGGAGGAAGAACAGGAGGAGGAACTGGAGGAAGAGCAGGAGGAAGAGCAGGAGGAAGAGCAGGAGGAAGAGCAGGAGGAAGAGCAGGAGGAAGAGCAGGAGGAAGAACTGGAGGAAGAGCAGGAGGAGGAGCAGGAGGAAGAACTGGAGGAAGAGCAGGAGGAAGAGCAGGAGGAAGAACTGGAGGAAGAGCAGGAGGAGGAGCAGGAGGAAGAACTGGAGGAAGAGCAGGAGGAAGAGCAGGAGGAAGAGCAGGAGGAAGAGCAGGAGGAAGAGCAGGAGGAAGAGCAGGAGGAAGAGCAGGAGGAAGAACAGGAGGAGGAGCAGGAGGAAGAACTGGAGGAAGAGCAGGAGGAAGAGCAGGAGGAAGAGCAGGAGGAAGAGCAGGAGGAAGAGCAGGAGGAAGAGCAGGAGGAAGAGCAGGAGGAAGAACAGGAGGAAGAGCAGGAGGAAGAGCAAGAGGAAGAACAGGAGGAGGAGCAGGAGGAAGAGCAGGAGGAAGAACTGGAGGAAGAGCAGGAGGAAGAGCAGGAGGAAGAGCAGGAGGAAGAACTGGAGGAGGAGCAGGAGGAAGAACTGGAGGAAGAGCAGGAGGAAGAGCAGGAGGAAGAGCAGGGGGAAGAGCAGGAGGAAGAGCAGGAGGAAGAGCAGGAGGAAGAGCAGGAGGAAGAGCAGGAGGAAGAGCAGGAGGAAGAACAGGAGGAGGAGCAGGAGGAAGAACTGGAGGAAGAGCAGGAGGAAGAGCAGGAGGAAGAGCAGGAGGAAGAGCAGGAGGAAGAACTGGAGGAAGAGCAGGAGGAAGAGCAGGAGGAAGAGCAGGAGGAAGAACAGGAGGAGGAGCAGGAGGAAGAACTGGAGGAAGAGCAGGAGGAAGAACTGGAGGAAGAGCAGGAGGAAGAGCAGGGGGAAGAGCAGGAGGAAGAGCAGGAGGAAGAGCAGGAGGAAGAACTGGAGGAAGAGCAGGAGGAAGAGCAGGAGGAAGAGCAGGAGGAAGAGCAAGGGGAAGAGCAGGGGGAAGAGCAGGAGGAAGAGCAGGGGAAGAGCAGGGGGAAGAGCAGGGGGAAGAGCAGGAGGAAGAGCAGGAGGAAGAGCAGGAGGAAGAGCAGGGGGAAGAGCAGGGGGAAGAACTGGAGGAAGAGCAGGGGGAAGAGCAGGAGGGAGAGCAGGAGGGAGAGCAGGAGGAAGAACTGGAGGAAGAGCAAGGGGAAGAGCAGGAGGAAGAACTGGGGGAGGAGCAGGGGGAGGAGCAGGGGGAGGAGCAGGGGGAGGAGCAGGGGAGGAGCAGGGGGAGGAGCAGGGGGAGGAGCAGGGGGAGGAGCAGGGGGAGGAGCTGGGGGAGGAACTGGGGGAGGAGCAGGGGAGGAGCAGGGGGAGGAGCAGGGGGAGGAGCAGGGGGAGGAGCAGGGGGAGGAGCAGGGGGAAGAGCAGGGGGAAGAGCAGGGGGAAGAGCAGGGGGAGGAGCAGGGGGAGGAGCAGGGGGAGGAGCAGGAGGAGGAGCAGGAGGAGGAGCAGGAGGAAGAGCAGGAGGAAGAGCAGGGGGAAGAGCAGGGGGAAGAGCAGGGGGAAGAGCAGGAGGAAGAGCAGGAGGAAGAGCAGGAGGAAGAGCAGGAGGAAGAACTGGAGGAAGAGCAGGAGGAAGAGCAGGAGGAAGAGCAGGAGGAAGAGCAGGAGGAAGAGCAGGAGGAAGAGCAGGAGGAAGAGCAGGAGGAAGAGCAGGAGGAAGAACTGGAGGAAGAGCAGGAGGAAGAGCAGGGGGAAGAGCAGGAGGAAGAGCAGGAGGAAGAGCAGGAGGAAGAGCAGGAGGAAGAGCAGGAGGAAGAACTGGAGGAAGAGCAAGAGGAAGAGCAGGAGGAAGAGCAGGAGGAAGAGCAGGAGGAAGAGCAGGAGGAAGAACTGGAGGAAGAGCAAGAGGAAGAGCAGGAGGAAGAGCAGGAGGAAGAGCAGGAGGAAGAGCAGGAGGAAGAACTGGAGGAAGAGCAGGAGGAAGAGCAGGAGGAAGAGCAGGAGGAAGAGCAGGAGGAAGAGCAGGAGGAAGAGCAAGAGGAAGAGCAGGAGGAAGAGCAGGGGGAAGAGCAGGAGGAAGAGCAGGAGGAAGAGCAGGGGGAAGAGCAGGAGGAAGAACAGGAGGAAGAGCAGGAGGAAGAGCAGGAGGAAGAGCAGGAGGAAGAGCAGGAGGAAGAGCAGGAGGAAGAGCAGGAGGAAGAACAGGAGGAAGAGCAGGAGGAAGAGCAGGAGGAAGAACTGGAGGAAGAGCAAGAGGAAGAGCAGGAGGAAGAGCAGGAGGAAGAGCAGGAGGAAGAGCAGGAGGAAGAACTGGAGGAAGAGCAGGAGGAAGAGCAGGAGGAAGAGCAGGAGGAAGAGCAGGAGGAAGAGCTGGAGGAAGAGCAGGGGGAAGAGCAGGGGGAAGAGCAGGGGGAAGAGCAGGAGGAAGAGCAGGAGGAAGAACAGGAGGAAGAGCAGGAGGAAGAGCAGGAGGAAGAGCAGGAGGAAGAGCAGGAGGAAGAGCAGGAGGAAGAGCAGGAGGAAGAGCAGGAGGAAGAGCGAACTGAGGAGAGCAGGAGGAAGAGCAGGAGGAAGAGCAGGAGGAAGAGCAGGAGGAAGAGCAGGAGGAAGAGCAGGAGGAAGAACTGGAGGAAGAGCAGGAGGAAGAGCAGGAGGAAGAGCAGGAGGAAGAGCAGGAGGAAGAGCAGGAGGAGGAGCAGGAGGAAGAGCAGGAGGAAGAGCAGGAGGAAGAACTGGAGGAGGAGCAGGGGGAGGAACAGGAGGAAGAGCAGGAGGAAGAGCTGGAGGAAGAACTGGAGGAGGAGCAGGGGGAGGAGCAGGGGGAGGAGCAGGAGGAAGAGCAGGAGGAAGAACTGGAG